>NC_034412.1:17430069-17627426 GCF_002078875.1 Numida meleagris | reverse complement strand
AAAAAAAAAAAAAAAAAAAAAAAAAACAACGACCTTGTAATATTATATTTCTAATATTACATGCCTGAATTGAGAGATGGGAAAGAGGCTGCCCTTTGCACTGTCCTTCTTTTGAGTGCTACAAGATAATCAGTGCTATCAATATATTGATGCAATTTTATCAACAGCAAAACAGAACTCGAAGGACCCTTGAGCAAAAGAGCAAGCAACTAAGCTCTGTAGACTCCTCTAAATCTTACTCTTCCGTTATCTTAATACAGATGTGTACTTACTTGTGAAATAAGTTGTCCATAGGATTAAACAAATTGAAGTATGATTTTATTCACATTAACCATTCAAAATACATAATAAAAAACTACCAAAAGTTCTCATTTCAGAATGTGCTGAGAGGCAGACCAACAACTCTTGAAACACAGACTGGGGGCACTTGCAAAAGAAGCTCTCAAGTACGTTTTTTTCCTCATACCAAGACAAAGTTTACAATGTGAATACTAACAAGCTCAGTTATATGATCTAAATGTCACCTTATCAAAACCCATGAGCAAACTCATGAGCATTTTCCAAAATCCTATGTTTTGAATGATTAAGCCTCTGCTGCTAAAAATTCCATCAGAGCCACTGGAAGAAAGGGAAGGGGGAGGGAGGGAGAGTAGAAGAGGGCTCCCCATTTGAATCTTCCTTTCAATGCACAACCAGGTGAAGGTTTTCAATTCACTTGACAGATCCTTTTTTTTAGTCAGTTAATTAACAATGAATTTATTCTCTCAGGTTTCCACAACCTCTATGATAATTCCCTTCACCAATAATACAGTTGTTTGAGCCAGGAAGGAGATACCTTTCAATTCTACTGAAGTGTTTGATTTCAAATTCTTCCTTTCTACATCAGGTAAAAAAAGCAATGCTTTGCAGTTTCCTGGGAAGGAGCAGGTCTCTAGAACATCCTCCTTCTGAAGACACTAAATCTCTACCCTAAAATTCTGCCAGACACTGTTCCAATAAACACACTCATTACCAATATCAAGTTGGGCAGACAATCTGGGATTCACGGTTTGCTGAATTTCAGACATGTCCAAATAGCTGCAGGCTTCTTCAAGTGCAGATTAGCCTGCCAACTCTTAATATACTAAGATTTAACTTTTTAAAAAGAAAATCAATACAAAACAAAACAACAAAAGAAACCCAAACACATTTCCACAAATGCCTTTGTTTGTTTCTATCCATTTAAATCAATGGATTTAAAGCAAACTGAGGAACTATTCCACTGAGCTAAGGTTTGACTCTTGGTAAGAAGTGTTTTCAGAATAGCAATTTTTCATTCCACTTCTGCATTTTAACTTTTCTATACGTGTAGATGTTGCACTGTGAACAGGAGCTATTAGGCATACAAATTTGAAGGAATCCTACGAAACACAAATCTGAGGTTTGGCATTTGCACTGAGCTGTCAGATGCATACTGCAGAACTATTCTGGGACCTGTAAAAATGATTCTGAATATCTCCTGAGAGAAGTGATAACATTGCACAGTATCTAGGGTAATGAAAACTTTCTAAATGGAAAAATAGATCAAAGATCAAAGAAATGGCAGAGGCAATAGAGAAAAAAAATGATTAAAATTTACAATAGCAGATTGAGAGCTGTCTGAGAGACTATGAGAAAAAATGGAAGCACTGATCTTCTATATATCAAATAAGTACAAAAATGATGAATCTAAATATAACATGAATTATATTAATTGACTGATATTAATAATTCACATCTGAAATACTCAACAAAATTTCCATTAATTTGTACTAGAGATCGTATCTTGTCCACAAATATCCTAGGTATCCTGAAAGGCACATAAGACTTGTGAACTGTATTTGTGAACTCTATTCAAGAATTCAGCGAAGCTAAGATGATAGACAGTTGGACTTGAAATGCTGAAGTACTGTACTCATACAAGAATTTCCTGCCTCTATTAAATCATGAGGAGTTTTGAGCACAGAATTATTTCACTGTAATGTTTTAATTAGCTTACTTCTAAAGCTTTCCGACAGATGTGGGTTTTAGAGAGGGATTTGAAGGAGAGTACAGTATCTGGCAAATAGACATTGTACCTAATGATCTTGGAATCTAACACGCAGGAGTTTGCCATAAGACATAAGCTCCTGAATCACAAAGCAACATTCAGAAGCAGTGAAGAGACATGGTGTTATTTTTTAATATATCTCTATGTTTAAAAACTTCCTCCAGTACCTAAAAATCAACAGATATTTATTCAAAATTGAGGTACGTAACTTCTAAAAAGTTATGTGACCTTAACAGCTCTGCAAAGAATTGTAGTTTTGTGCCTACTCACCATAAAATACCTCCACTGCTGCTTCTAGTAAACTTAAGGCTTCTTTGTTTAGAGAGTGAATCCAGCATGCTGGCTCTGTTATACGTATGCAGAGCAGGTTCTGAAAGGCAAACAGAGACATGAACAGAGATTACGCTGGAAGCAAAAAAGAAGCAATAGAGGTTTCAGTCCACAGGCAAACCAAATACATACTTGGATTCCCTTTTTTCAAAAATATAAGCTAAAAATAGAAACTGAAATTATTCCCAATATTTATTCCTTTTTAATGAAAATTTGAGCTAGATAATTTGACAGATTCCTTTATATCTTCTATAGATTTTTTTTATTTTTTTTTGTATTTTTCTTCTTCCTTCTCCCTGCAGACTCCCCAGGATATATCAGCAATCTAGAAAAAAAAAGGGGCTTTAGGTGCTTATCTTTGAAACCTCAAGGATGAGTGGATTTGAAATTGTACAATTAGTTTCTAAAGAGCTGACCATATAGTGATACAAAGTTTTAAACACGGGTGTGAAAACCAATTCTGCTCACCTCTACCAACAAACATAAGGATTTTGAGTATTCAGTATCACAGAATGGTTGAGGTTGGAGGCACCTCTGGGTCCATCTGGTCCAGCCCCTGCTCAGTGGACCCAGAGCAGGGTGCCCAGGACCACAGCCAGGCTGCTTTTGGATATCACCAAGGAGGAGACCCCACAGCCTCTCCACGGAATCTGTGCCAGTGCTCTGACACCTGCACAGTGCAGAAGTGCTTCCTGATTGCAGAACGTCAGGGATTGGAAGGGACTTTGAAAGATCATCTAGTCCAATCCTCCTGCTGGACCATCAGCCTTCTTAGTGGCAAGGACGCAGTGCTGGCTCATGTTCCACTTGGTGTCTGCCAGGGTCCCCAGGTTCTTTCCTGCACAGCTGCTTTCCAGCTGAATGCCACCAGCATATGCTGGTGCCTGGGGTTGTTCCTCCCCCGGTGCAGGACTCAGCACTTCTCAATGCACTTCATGAGACTCTATATAATGAAATTACTACTGTAGGGAACCTGCTTTAGCAGGGGGGTTGGACTAGGTGATCTCCAGAGGTTCCTTCCAACCTCTACAGTTCTATGATTTTGTGACTCTGTGTCAGCCACCACTCAGCCTGTTGAGTACACTCAGGATGGCTGCATGGCCCTCTGGTGCATCAGTCACTGCCCCCAGTTTGTGTCATCTGGGAATCTCCTGAGGGTTCACTCTGCCCCACTACCCAGATTCTTAATGAATATGTTAGGACAGGTCCCAGTATTGACCCCTAGGGAACACCTATCATTAATGGCCTCCAGCAAGACTTGCAGCGCTGAAATCCTCTTAAAATATCTTTTTTAAACATCCCCCTTCTATATTTTCTTAGAGGTGTATGATTTTTTTCCTTAATAAACATTTTAAATCTAATTCCCATTTCTCAGATCCCCATGCCTGGGGGCGCTCTTAGCAAAATGAGATTTTTTAGCTATTGTTTAGTAGCTGAACATAAGCTTGACAACTGGGAATGTAACTGCCCTGTTACCTGCAACAGGAAAAGTTATCAGACGTCAGAAACTAAGTGATTTAAAATCATAATTGATTCCAGACTGTCATTTACTCCATTTTCAGCAGACTGACACCTGTTGCCACAGAAACAGCCACAGAGAAGAATAGCAGAGAAGTCAGATTCCCTCATTTGCTCACTACAGCTCTGGGCAAGAGAGATCACGACAGTGCAGGATCCAACAGTTCATACTCCTTTCTACATGGCTCCTTGTATGAATTCAATTCTCTTCAAAAACTGCCACCCAAGCAAAAAAAGACAACATACAATTTGACCCAGAGGTTGCAGGACTCTTCAAGTTATTACCAACTCCTATTGCATAAACCCAAGAATAATAATTATAATAAAAAATATTCTCGCTATGTATTGCATCCTTAGTACGAATCAGCAATATGTTTATTTACTCACACAGTCATTAAATAGAGCTAAACTGCCTGCTGCACTTCCAGCTCCAGTTTGCATTAATGAATTTTAGTGTATAGAATAACACAGGCAATCTAGCACCTTCAGCACAAAGATCTTCAGGTAAGAGTAATTTTAAAAACCGTTGTGTAATGCAGTAGACTGGATAAATGTGCAGAAATTATGCATGATATAAATAGTCACAAGAAAACATCATGGGTACCTATGGAAAGATAACACATGTACAGAAAACTAAGAAGTTTGTTGGTATTTAGGTCAGAGAAGGTGGAGAGAGCGCTGCATTTAGACTTGTTCCCATAAGCACAGACTGCACAGGATATTGGAGAAACAAGATGGCTTTGTGCAGAGTAGAGATGCAGGTGAAACCTTCAGCTATGATGATTGGCTGTGCTACCAACATTTTCTACACCTCTTGCCCCCTCCTGTAAGCCATGCCATCTACTCACTGCCCCTTCCCTTTGGGTGGCTGCCAGTTCCCTCTGTAGTTAGCTGTACAGCCACAACCTTCTCACAAGACTGGGAGAGTTTTTGCCTCAGCTGGGGACTTCCCCTTGCATGGTGTGCTCTGACTGTTGGGAACTCAGCACGTACAGCTGATGCATTTCATTATGCCTATTTTGCATCATTAAGATATGAACAAGTTGGCAACTGAGTTGAGCATACAAAACCAAGTAGTTTACAGGTTAGCAAAAAGCATGGGAGGTGTCACAGTCACCAGGGAATAAACAGATGAAGTTATGCAGAATGCAAATTAATAGACTGGAGTCACATCCTGACCTGAAATTCAGATACCAGCCCTGGAACAGTTCCTGTTAAACAAAACCACTTCAATATGAAAGGCTTTAATATATTTAAATATTCATTAAGTAAATCTTAAATATTTTAAATTCTATGTGACAGTAATTATTCTGGTCTTTTGATGAAGACCTTTTATTTTTTCACTATACTTCCATAAAGCCTCAAGATCTTTCTACCTATGCTTTCAGTGCTCAGTTACTACAGTGTTGAATTAGAACAGTGAAAGCAGAGGCCAAATCCACAAGGCTCGTGATGCTTCTTCTTAATAGCTATTACTTGCTAATAAACTAATACTGGAAAGTGAATGAATTGAAAAAAATCCCATAGGCAATTAAATTTGGGGCACTACTTAATACCCGACTAACACATTGTCCATATATCGACACCTTGCACTGGTTATAAAGGCAAACAAGTACTGGAACACAGAGCTCCTGCAGTGCAATATCAAACATGACTCTGTTCTTACGCAGTACACGTTAAGGATGTCAATGAGGATATAGAAAATGATTCAAAATCAACAAGGTACTACAACTTAATAGGTTATCATCCATTGTCTCAATACATGACTGACTGCTCATCATCAGCATCCTCCCATTATGAAACTGCATGGATATATTTAAATCACCCTTATGATTGAGACAACTAAGAGCATATACACAGTGAGCTTGTGACCTTTACTGAACATGATTCTGTACATGGCCACTAGGAGATAACAGTTTGTTTTGTCATGGGAACTCATTTCTTTTGATTGTTTGTCCATATGCTGTGTAGCATTTCAACATCACTGGAACAACTAGGGATAATAACAGAAACATTGCTGTATACGCTTCGGACAAGACACCAAGAAGCTTACTAGTCAGGAAGAGATTTTTGGTACCCAGACTATTTCCATTCTGATGTAACTCAACGAAAGCTCAATGGAAGCTGCATTAGGTCTAAGCTAAGTACCTGACAAAGCTTACCCCGAGTTTGTTTTGGAACATATAGCAGATAAGTAGCCACATTTTTATCTCACTTTTTTTTATTCAAAACTGAGACAGGTTTCTATAAGACCCACATGTGTTTTCAATGAATTACATTGTGCACTTCACAGGCTTTTGCTGGGATACTTCCATGCAGCCTGCCAAATGATTTTAAAAGTCTGTGAGTTTATGAACTCAAGTTCAACTTATTAAATTGGATGGAGAATTCTGAAGTCATGAAAAACACAGGACATAATAAAACATAAAGCTTAGTAGGTCAGTCCAGAAGTCAGCCGGTCCATTTTGCCAGCTGCTGAATGATGACAAGGATGAAGAAGCCAAATACCAATGGAAGCTTGCAGCAGTAAGAAAAAGAAAGGCCCACTCACCTCTCCCGTTCATTGCACAGAGGTATCTAAATAACAAAGAAGCCACTAAATAACAAAGAGACCAAAACTGTCCCCCAGACATGCATTTCTGATATGTCAATTTTTTTTCTGTGGCATCATGCATCTACTAACCAAAAGTTTGGTGCAGTGAACAGAACAGTGGGAGGGCATGCAGTAGACTGGGGATCTATTTGTTCCCTTCCTTTAGCCAACTCTGTCATTCTCCAAGTCCAATCACTGCAGAGTAAGATTGCAAAGTTCAGAGTACAGAAACTTCCATGCAGCTGACAACCTGAACACAACCAAGAAGGGCTAGAAACAGAATAGGCTATATTGTTTTCCAGTTCTTCAGCTCAGCTACCGAAAGGGAACAGGAAACCAGGACACTTGCTCTGTAACAGCTGCTCTCCAACTCTGCCTGAATCAATGCAGCCTGTGTGGGTGTGCATGTAAGGACATCTGTTCATCATATGGAGGAACTGTAGTTTTACATAATCTTGCTATGAAGTGTGCTAGTGGATGCCACTGGTATGGACAACCGCATCCAACTTCCTTTTCCAGTGTTTTGTCAGCTATACAACCTTATTGCCTTTCACCTAATATGAGCTTCTCTTTCCTGTGAAAGATTTTACATTGCTATTTATATTCTGGTACTTTCTACCAGTTTGTACCTCTAACAGAAGATGGCTCCTGTTCTGCGGGATATTGTACAGACATAGCAGAGGCACAGAGGAGCTCCTGATCAAGAAAGTCAAAACAGGCAGCACATACGTGGGAAGGAGAAAAAATTAGAATTGTTACTGCCTTGTATGAAGGCTGCTTGAAAGGTGATGCCTCCCTATTTTATGAAGTTAACACACAACATCAGAGGCAGATGTTGGTGATATGGCAGCAGAGGTTGAACCTTCCCACCAATATACCATTATGTTTTGTCACCATGAGACAGATGGCAGCAGAGGGACAGTCTGACAGAACACCATCTGACATAGAAGTGCATATGAAAAAAGAGGTGGAATTGAATTCCTCCATGAGGAAAAAATGACACCCACTGACATCCAACAACACTTGCTGAATGTTTCTGGAGACCAAAGAGTGGATGTGAGCACAGTGAGGCAGTGGGTGTTATCTTTCAGCAATGATGCTGTCATAGCAGCTGTGAAACAGTGGGTCACTTCCACTGGTGCAGATTTTCACGAGTGCAGCATGCAGGCTCTTGTCCATTGCTGGTGAAAATGCACAGCTAATGGTGGTGACAGTGTTGAAAAATAATGTTTCATAGCTGAGAATTTGTTCCATCAAATACTGTTACTGTGCTCTTAGTATCTTTTGTCGTTTCCATGGAAATAAATAGAAGGCATTACTTCTGGAGCAAGATATATATGTTGGTTTTATTGAAAATATGGCAAAAGGTAGGAGCAACTCACCAACTCAGTCTATACCTAATCTGAATGACCAGTCACCAAAATAACTTCAAGATTAAACTTTGGGTATTTGAAAGAACTGGAAAATGGCTGTCCACTGTTAATCTATAAAAAAAAAGACACCAAGAGGAATACACAACAATTTAAGAAAAAGTTAGTTTTAAGAAATTATCTGGATGAGATCTGACAACAATCACAAGATAACTGGATATTATCAGAATACAAAGAGTACATGTGTACAGCAAAAATTCTGTGCTGTTAATTTAGATGTTCGGCCTTACTTAGCAGCCTGTAAGACAACTATTTGTTCTTTGTTTCTAGTAGATTATTAGGGGATTCATCAGGAAGGATTGCTGTTTTAGGAACAAGTCATAGATTAGGACAGGAGAGAAATAAAAGAAAAAATGTACAAATTGCTTTTCTTAAGAACATAGCTTCTTGGGCTCAAGCCAATGTAAATGTACATTAGCTAGTGTCCATAATGACAGGCATCAACGTTTTATACACCGCCATAATATATCACACTTGTTTAATGTGAGAAATTCATCAGAAGTGGATCATTAAAAAAAACATTCAAGGAAGCCCAGACAGATCAAAGCCTGCAAAGAGAGCTGAAAGAAAACAACATAGAAAATTGTGCAAGGAACCAGAAAATAAACAAGAACTCTGCTGGAGCAGCGGAAGGGTACTCTGCTCAGCTGTACTTGTGTTTTGCATTGAGATTACATCAAGGTGAAAAAAGGATTTCATCAGCGATTTGGGGGTCTAAGGTTGGCTCTACAGTAAACCTGTTCTGCTGAAGACTTTTTACCTTGCTGTGCAACCCAAGTGTGGAGTAGACACAGCAAGATGCGCATCCTGAAACCAGAATTACAGGGATGCGGCATGAGACTCTTGGACAATGAAGTCACCCAAGTGTTGTGTATCAGTTCTCTCTGTACAGTGATCAATCTCATCCATCTTTTAACAAAGTGGTAACAACACTCAGGAATGTTACTTTTTCAATACTGCAATATTGCGGATACAGCATTGAAAAATGGCTTAAATATTTTACCAATTAAAATCTAGAAACATCAATGTGCAGTTGCTAAAAAAGCAGTTAAAACCAAAGCTGTTTTATTGGAAACAAATGATGATTTACCTGCTGTTTTCTAATAGGCATTATAAAGTAATTATCAATTGCTTCCAATTTCTGAAAGCAAAACAGCACAAAGCCACCTTGCTCTGTAAGAGGCATTCCATAATGTGGAACAGGACATTTCTCTAATGTCCCCACATTGCAGGTGGCCTGTTTGTCTGAAAGAAATCTTCACTTGCACTTACTGGACTGGGTGTTACCGAACTCCGGCGACCCTTTTAGTATTATTCTTGCACGTAGAGAACCTAAACCTGGTCCCTGGCCAGCAATTGCACGTAACATCAATATGATGAGCAGCAAAATGGCGTTTATTGGTAAAAGCTACAGAACTATATAGTATTTCTTATCTTTTTACTAGACTGTTCCAGAAGCTCACGCGGGCTCCTTGCCAATCATATGGAATCTCCCGCTTCTGACCTGTCACTTCTGAAAGGCCATATACGGAGTTGTTATGCCCTTTGTTATGAAAACAAAGAAGGACAGCCTCTCCTTCTTACGACACAGGTTCAAGTAAAGTAGGTGAACCAATAGCAAGCATATGGGGAAGGACCTTCCGCGTTACAGACCGCGCTCCATTATTCACCTAATATAACAACTGGGAAATTTTTTTTATACATCATCAGTTGCTAAAAATGTAATTCTGTTTTGTTGCTTTGCAATGGCAAAAAAAGAAAGCAGCACAATGCCAGATACAGGAGAACCAGATGACCCAGGAGAATTAATACCCTCAAACATGGAATCTAGCCAGGTTACTTCAAGTACCGAGAGCCAGTCTGGCAGCTGGAAGTATCCATCCTGGATTAGGCCATTATTCTGGCAGGTCTAGATATTTGGCCTTAGCAGCCAGAAGCCCCAAATATTCCAGTAGGAGATAGATTCTTCTTCCTCCAAAAAGCTAGTAAATTGTCCTTCTTTAAGCTGAAAATCTCACTTCTGACTCCAGCCCAAGTTCACTGGGGCTTGATTTGTATACTTAATCTTCCATAACTGTATGTTATTGATCAAATGAATCTTAAATCCTTCTAAAACCATATTACACTAATTGTTTGAAAATGAAAAGCTCCATATTAAACTTTTCATGCTGAAAATTCACTTCTTGTATTCTGGCAACAAAAGAAATACTGAATATCCATAGTTTGGTCAGAGAAAAAAAAAAGTTTTCCAGTTACTCCTTTAGGATTGACCAGCTTGCATTTAATGCTAACAATGGATCAGAATTCAGGGACCTGTTGATTGTGGAATAAGGGTTTCCATTTAAGTGTCTGTCATGACCCCAGTCTACATCTTGCTTGTGAGAAAATTAGTGTGCAGTACTATAACTCTTTATGTGCACAGCGACAATGTAAAGTCAGTACAAGCAAATCACTTCTCTTTTAAAGAAAAGAGAAATATCTGATACTAGGCACTCTAAGTCCTGGCAAAATTAAGGGAATATTCAGACCAGAAGGTGGGATAGGGTGGCTAATACAGCTAAATTTATAGCCTATTGCACTAAACATAAATTCCAGACAGACAAACTCCACACCCTATAGTCAATCCTCACCTATCGGATCACCTGTAAAATCCAGAAAAGCATGAAAAGGGAGAAAAGTGAGCAATTCTCAATATCTCTTACAGTACGAAGACTATTAAATATCAAATGGAGCGGTATTAAAATACACAAAAGGAGGTGGTTTCTCACCCAACATGTGGTTGAGTTATAGAACTCTTCACTACATGGCATCCCTTAGATGTCGCATGGTTCAAGAAAGATTTAGAATTCCAGAAACAACAAAAGATTACTAAATGTCAAATTATACAAGAAGCTGGGAAAGCATATCAATGAAGAATTACTGTATCCTTATTATATTCATTTGTATGGACCTACTGGCTGTACAGGATCTAATATGTTACTCCTACAGTTGACCTGGCCCTCATATGTGTTCTTGGGAATTGTGCCTTACTGACATAATTCTTAAGGTGTGCTCTGTGAAACTATAATATGGGATTCTTGACTCATTTAAAGGTCCCACATTTAAAGCTATCCTTCTTACCAAGATATTTCCTGTATTTTATGCACAACTATGCTTTACCCTTGATGAGTGACTCAATAAAACAGATGTGACCCCATTACATAAAAAAATCTCTGTAGCTGTCTCTACTGTTATATAATGATTTGCACGCAAAAACAACAAAAACTTGCAACACAGATTTAAGACTCTATAACTGTCATCTTCAACTATTTCACTTCCTCCATCTTTAGTCACTGGCCAGATTCATCTCTGACTGATGTCACCACAGTTAAACTTAAGATCAGTTTTGCTCAAAAGTTCATATAAATCTTTACAGGCAGAGGAAATAGCACCAGGCACCTCATAATAGTTGAAAGAAATATTTTCACAGCTATTACAGGAGTTTCTTGAGATGGCACTGCTTACTTTTGTTTCAAATCTATTTTTTAGTTAATATTAAAAACCAAAGTGGAAGGAGTGTGTGAAAATGAGCATTACCTTTCTATTAGGCAGTAGATAATAACTGCCACTAAATATTGTATTCTGCTTTAATGAAAACAGAATTTTAACAATTTTTAGGCCAGCATTCTCAAATCCAAGCGACACGGAAGAGGTGCTTGTCACGGCGCGACAATTAATAGACCCTAAACAACCGGGATCCCATCCTGGGGAGAGAGACACAATCACAGATGCTGTGGAGTCAACTCTCGTTTACTGGAACTTTCACGCGGTCTTTTATACCCGTACATCTGCTGCACATGCCCGATTGCACCCGAGTCACGCACTCATGCACCCATCCCCCCCCTTTAACCCACCTAGCAGGAGGCATTACATCAGCAAGCATGTGCCTGTGATTAACGCCCTTCCTTTGGTTCACCATGCCAATTAGCACGCATCCCCCTACCGCTTTTACCCACCACAGGTGGGTAAGGAAGTTCTGGGCTTCTAAATACAATAATTCATAATCAGAGGTCCAGGATACTCATAACTCTTAGTGACAAAACTGGTCACTAGAAACATGCAATAGTTTGAAACGCAGTCCTAATGAACCTCTGACTAGTTATAGATCCCTAATGTTAGCCAATAGGATTTTTATTATCCTGTATTCATCTTACAGAATATAAGAATATTTTGCATCACATACTAAGATTTTCATCAATCTGTTCTTCATCAGTTTATTTTTAACTGTCCACGTCATCCTTTGGTTTCTTTGGTTCTCCTGCTTTCCTTTACATTATAAATCCCTATGACTAATAAAGCTGCCAAAACCACTTCAAATTTCTTGTCAACTAAAGCCAGTTTTCTTCAGGTATTTACAAAAATAGTCTAGAGTAGCACTGCAGCCATTTTTTCCCAAAATTCTGATTCAACTACAGAATAAGCTTTCTTAATTAGCTTTATTTTCTTCTCACAGAAGGTATCTTTTTTCCTTCCCTGATAATTTCTCTCTTTTCAAAGCCAAGTAAGCTTTTTGTAATAAGTGTAGAGGGGTTTCCTTTGACAGAACATTGCCTGAAGCAAATTAGTTGACCTAGTCAAAATTGAACTGGACTGTACACTAGCTAGTGCTACAGAATAATCAATATACTCTTAATTTTCTCATCCTGAAAGCAGAAAGTCTGAGCTTCAACTATTTAAAGCAATAAGTACAGCTGGAAGGGATAAAAGATCGGGGATGTCTTGCCATCCTTCTCTCAGAAAGTCATTACCATATGTTCAAACCACATACCTGATGGGCCAGATCCTCATGGATCTCTGAAGATGTACACATATTCCAAGTTTCACAGGAAAGGAAGGATATGATCCAGATTGGCCATTTTTGGTATAAACCTTTCCTCACAGTCAAGGACAGGCTCAGCTAACAAAAGTGTTCCTTTGAATTCCACAGATTCATTATGTCTTTACTGATTGTTAATCTGCGGGCCACAAAGCAAGCTAAAGCACAAATTGCTACACAACTCACACCCAGATATCTATGCTTTTAAGATGCTGGTGCTTAAATGCAGTATGTACACTGTAATCTAAGACCAAACTTGAATAACCTTCATATCACATCAGAACTTGCTGCATAAAATTTTGTTCCTATAAGGAAGCATTGCCACAGCCTTGTTCGCCATTAATGCCCATGATATTGCCATTAGTTTTACCTGGCACACAGAATGAGCATAGTCATCTCACAGAGTAATTAGGTGTACTGGTGCATCCTTGAGAAATGAAGGGACGGGCAGTCTCCTCCCTTAGAGTGTTCCAGGACATATTTGTGTCCAGGGCACTATGTGGCACGCACTTAAGCAATTTGGATGCAGGCCAGGCAAAGACTTGTGCATAGCGTAAGACTTAAGCATAAAACACATGAATTAGATCCTACTGAAAAGCATACTTAAATCTTGTTGGCAGAAGGACCAACAGACTATTGATTGTGGTCAAACTGCCAACAGCTAAGATTCAGGTCTACTTTAGAAGAGCAACAACTGGTAAAACAAGAATGAGATCAGAGTTCATAAAAAGCATCAAATTAACTAGAAGTGGAAACTGATTCATATTTAGATTCACCCCAGTGTAATACACTAGGAATCTATACAGATGGCAGTGAAAGAGTTACCTAAGAACTACCTACAAAAAAAAAAAAAAAAAAGGGAAATTAAGAAGTATCATGTCTGACTTAGAGAAAACAGGTATTTTGATGAACAAAGAAAGCTACAGAACACTCACCTTTCTGTTAAAAAGGAAATTTAAGTTTTTCACTTTTTCAACTTGAAGCAAAAGCTGTTTGGAGTTGGGCTCTGTGAAAACATCACATGGAAAATAGAAGTTGTCAATAGTTCTGGGGATATCTCATTTATCTCAGAGAATTTCATTAGCACTGTCTCTAGTAGCTTATCTTCAACAGAAGTCTCAGAAGAACCAAAAGCTATGGATGGTCTTCCAAAGTCAGGATCCTTTAACTGGTACAGTAAGAGTGCTATAATCTTGCCCTGTTTAACTAATGTGTTTTCTCCAGATCTTGCTCTGCCTAATTTCTATGGTTACTATTACCTAGAGCAAGAAATACAAATTATATAGGTTACAATATAACCACAACCACTCATGAAATCAGTTAAAGGCTATTCTTAAAAGACAGTTACATGTCTTGCTTAGCAATTCCCCTGATCTTTATGAGCGAGTTCATACTCAAGGCACAGAGCTCTCAGAAAGCTTTGCTTTTGTAAAGAACTGTCTAATGATAGGCAAATAAGGTAAGTTTTCTAGCCCACAAAACTTCTGCTTGCCTACAATACATAATATATAATGGCATGCAAGTGTTAAAAATGCTCATGGCTGCTTTACTATTTGAGCTGTGACCACAAATAATATTCTCCTGATGTATAGCCATATAGCTCCATTTTTGGTCATACCAATAACTGTAATTGAGAGAGTGTTTTAATGACTTCACTGATATGACTTTGAGTTAAAGCAAGATTTCTTTGTCCTCTTATGAAGACTGTCATTGTAACCAACAGGCACCAAAAATGGAGGAACTATCTCACTTTCAGGAAGATTCATCACTGAGACAGTTGAAAAAAAATCCTAAGGTCACTATAAATTTGCCTCTATTAACAACTCTTCCGAACAGGAAAATCAAAACAAACTTCTTACTATGGCAAGATTTATTTATTGGCTTGTGGACTTTTCTGGTGTACACAAGTTTCAAATCACTCAAGGCTGACGAATTTCTTTGCCAAATTTCAGAAAGGACAGATTATTTTATTTCTAATTTACAAAATTTCACGAACACAAGCCTATAAATGCTTACAGTAGATGTTACAATAGTGGGAATGCAAATGTTAGCATCGTAATAATATTTTCATATCTTCTACGGGCATCAGATTAAAGAAATGGTGAAATCTTCAAATACAACCTTTTACTAAACTTGTCAACATGTGATAAAGGAATGACTTTTCAGTTCACACTCAGCAATGTTTCAAAGAGGATGCATCTCCTTCCCTTGCTAAAGTGAATGGTCAGGATGGGAAAATCATATGTTCAGTGCATGAAACAAACTCAGACCTTCTGAGTATACTGTTTACTCTAAATATTGACATAGTATAATAGATGGCAACATATCTACTGCCTTACCTCCTCTTACTGGTAGGAACACTCTTGGGAACATTTGGCTCCTCCTCCTGGTCCACACAACTGCTTGATTTCACTGCCAAGTCTAACAAAGCCTTTTCCTAATACCTGCTCCTATTTTGCAAATCACAATAATAAGAGGAAAAAAGAAGGATCCACACTCCTCTTTCTTTTTTTTAATTTTTAAGTGCAGAATTCAAACAGAAGAAATCCAGATTCATTCATCCTACAATCTGCTTAAACCTTTGAGCCCTGTCTGTGAAGACTCAAAACCAGACCAGGAGAGTAGCTATTCATAGGAATGCAGCTGGAATTTAGGCTGGGAAAATCTGAGCTGAGATCAAAATACTGATCATTAGGACATTATATCGTCAATCTCCCGTTCAATATTCACCTAGTCAAGGCGGTGAGAATCCCTGCCTAGATGGGAAGTAGGGCAGAGGCATTGCTGTCTACATCCTGTTGACTCAAGAATCCATGCTACACAGAACAGTGCTAACAGGGAGATTGAGCCTGCTTAAGTTACATCTTAGTGTCTGAACCCTTTTTTTTCTCAGCTCAAACCTTGCTTTCTGAGGTATTTTTTGTGATAAGACTAAATGACTTATCAAGGAGGCAACTGGTGGGCGTCACCATGTAGTAATCAACATCATTTTTTGGACATTTGAAAGCACTTTCTTCAGAGCTGCTTACCTTTGAAAGAGTGCTCAGGAGAGTTTAGTGGCAGAAGATCTGGCCTGTGACCAAACAACTCCTGCTTTGTATAGGAGACCAGGGAATGATATCATCATATCCCATGAAAAACAGGATGCAGGTGGGCACCTCCCTGCTCCCTTTTATCTGCTGGCGAGGCCCAGAAGACAGGAACAAACGAGTTTCTGCTGAGATCCCAAAGCCAGAAGCTGCCACTCTAAAGAGAGCTGACTCAACCACTTTGGACTTAAAATAAGTTTGTGCTGTTGTCATAGTTGTCATCAGCTGAACAACACAAGCTCCAACAACCCATCACTACTGAAGATCAGCATCTGAACTATGAGCAACAGCTGGAATCTGTAGTAGTGACTCTCATTTCCTACAAAGACTCCTTGCTTTTACTTCCTATCTTTTCTATTCCCTGTCTTCCCTTCCCCTTCTCCCTAAACAACTAGGATTTGTAATAAACTGGTTTGGCTAACATTTGACCTGTTGTGTCTTAATCTCACCATTGGGTATAAATATATTAAAAGACTCTCCTCTCCTTCTCTCCTCTTCCTATAAATCGGAGCAAGACACTTAGCCAAATTGTTCCATGTGGTACCTTTCTGACATCAGGACTCTGTATTTGCTTGCCTGTCCATTTCCTGTCCTCCACATTCTCCCTCTCTTTCATTGCCTTAAAACATGCAATGCATTCCATTTTCACTTCCATGTAAAATGCTGTCATCTGCAAAGGCCATGGGGTGGACAAATTATTTTTCATCCTTCATCAAGTAACTTGACATCCCTTTGAAACCAACCATTCTCCATGCAGATATCTACGGACACCAAGGAGAAGGATTGATAAGTGGCCAAACATTTGTGGCATACTTTAGCAGCAGGAACACCACAGTTCCATCACAGCAACTCAAATATATATATGTTCAAAGACCAGTAGAGCTTCATACTAATGATTAAATGAGATGAGAAGAAATAGTTTGAGTATAATCTGGGAGATTTAATGTTGCAGCCAATAGCAATTCAGTAGTTTAATCATTTCAAATAGAGTAGCTTTAGAAACGAAGCAGGTCATCCCTTAGGGTTTTTTGAATTTTCCACTGTAGGTTCTCACCTAAAATATAATGTCAATGAAATTTAATCTGTCAGGAAAAAATGTTTCCAGATAATTGATTTATTTCCTTTCAATTTCCTTTCAGCCAATATAGTTACACTTTTTAAGAAGACATGAAATATGCTGGGAAAAACTACAGCAGGCCCACTCTTCAAACTGACTGCAATGTATAGAGCATACCTGTGGGTGCAGCTTTGTAAAACTGTGATAAATGAGAGAGAAAATACAGACAAACATCTCTGTAACAATACATGGAACAATATTTCAAAGATAATTTTAAATAATAAATATACTTGGGATTGTATTTGAGAGGGAAAAGCTAATAGAAATATAGTGAGGAACTGAATCCAATGCTGTTCAAACTCTAACACTGTTCACCTTTGCATTTCGTTTAAAAGACATTCTTGCCTGCTTAGGGATTATTCTTGTTCTACCTAATCCTCTCTATGTACCACAAAGCCAGCATTTGAATGTGCAGCCAGCAGTATCCCCTGCAGAGGCTCCAGCTGTCACTTCCAAAATAGGATTTCTTTGGAAATCAGTAAACAGCCTCACCTTTAACAATCTGTTAGAGATCATATTCCCAGGGTGCTATCTATTCTGTTTTATGTATGATCATTGCCCAATTTGTTCTTATTATGTTATTAGTGCTGAAAGATGTTTTCCATGAGATGCTGCAAGCTTTCAAGCTCTTGCTGGCTAAAAGATGAATTAAAGGCTTTCAGCTCTTAAGGGAGGGATGCATTTACAAATATTTAATTTTTAAGGAACAGACGTATTTTGTCCACTCAGACTGGCTTGGATTGGAAGGGACCTTAAAGCCCATTCAGTTCCACTTCCCAACAGACCAGCTTGCCCAAAGCTTCATCCAGCCTGGCCTTTAGCAGGCATGGGGAATCCATAGCTTCTCTGGGCAACCCGCTCTAATGCTTGACAAACCTCATAATGAAGAATTTATTCCTTATAACTAAGGAAAATCTACCCTTTTTTAGTTTAAAATCATTACTTCTTACCCTGTCACTACACTGCCTAATAAAGAGTCTCTCCCTCGCATTTTACTCTTTAGATTTTGAGCTGAAACTCATAGTCTGCCCAGGACTGTAGAAACTACAAAGGCCCTAATAACACCTTAAAACTTAACAAGGACAAGAAGCCTTATTAGTATATTTGAAATCATAATTTCAAAAAGCTTGCCAAAAAATAAAATTCCATATCACTAGCAGAAAAGAAACATAACACACAGGAGGAGTGGCTTGTGCACTTTATTTTAATAAAATAAATATTGCTTACCAATTCATTGGAGGTCTGGGCGGCAGTGACCAATAATTGCTCACTCCTCTGCTATTCATTTGTCAACGTGATTTAAGTTTGTGTAAGAGCAGTTCAAAACAGAGAGATGTTCGTATTATAAAAGTAATCATAATAATGCCTGGATTGTCAGGCACATTCAGAAATTCAGACACTTAAAAGCCATAAAAACAATCTCTTTTTATATTTTACTACAGCTCTTCTGTGCTGAAATTGAAGCAAACTAGCTGGATGCTGCCTGTGACCTGTGATATTACTTCCAGATTTGTAAGAGCCTTCTGTTTCTAGACTTACATCCCATGGTAAATGGCAGATTAAATTAATAAACTAAACAGTTAAAAATGTATGTCCTTAATTTGCTGAGGAATTGCTTCTTTATTAAATAAAACTCTCTTATAATATAAGGAAATGAAACCTAGGTCTCAATGCCAATGCCTTTTAATACACAAGTAAAAATAGCCTGTACTTCTAAAGCCCATATATTTCCAAAACCTACAGATTTAATGGACAACTAATCTGGTAGCATTTTTGTGGAATTAACTTTCCCATCAATTGTTAATAGAGGCAATTGTAAAATGTAAAATTGTTATAGGCAAAATACTTGTGCATCTTAATTCTTACAGTGAGGTATACCTTTGTGAAAAGAAGCTCAGAAAACTTTTTCTGCTTCTAGTGACAGGAGTTAATTTTCTTCTTAAATAATAGCACCTTTGCTCTCAGAAAATTGAGACCAATATCACTGAATTGGAAAAAAAACACTGCACTGCCATGGAAACTCCACTACACATGGCCCTGCAATCTGCAGGGCAGATGCAGCTTCTCTGCTGTTATCCCATCAAAAACTGGCAACTGTGTCATTTGATGAACACAATATCACCAAGACATTTCAGGTTATAGCAAAGCAATCCTATGTGTGAAAACATCCAATTATGAATGGCTATTTCCAAAAGTACAAAGATGCTCATATCTATTAGACCCCCAGTGTGCCATCTCACTCCCTTCTGAAAAATATGTTGAGTGGAGAGGAGCTATGGCAGTAATAATGGGAACAATCCATTGCCTAATCTAACTCCAGCTCTCAGACACAGTTGCTTAAGCAGTTATACAAATGAATTATATTAATTCAGAAGTATCTTTATCTAGTTGATACAGCAAGCCTATTCGATGCCACACAACTTGAGGCTCCCAGCACATGAACAGATGTAAGACCATACATAAGAAGAAAGAATACCTTATACATAATATCCTAAGTGACACTTTACAGAGTCTGAGTACTCTTTTTGCTGGGATCCTAATGAACCATCACCTCCTTGCATAAAATAGTGACAGGAAAAAACCTTACAATCCTTTAAGGGTTTATTTCAAAATTTCCAATATTAAAATTTTCACTCTAGCTCTAAGCCTTGCAATATAAAGCACACTGTATACTGCTTGAGCAGTTGGAAACATTGGCCACAGCTTATAATAATCTTTCTGGAAAGGCAAATTTAAATGCTTTGCAACTTATATTTGTAAGAAATCATTAACTATTTAATTACACACATTTAGATCTGAAATATTCAGTGAGAAGGTTTAATTTAATTATGTCAAGGGAAACATTCTATTTTCATATTCAGTACTGAGACTAAATATAAAAATATTTTTCTCCAGCATTGTTTGTTTGTTTTAATACTCCATAGGTATATGACTACTTAAATATAAGAAGTCATTTTGAATGTAGACTCTCTGAACTCCGCCTTGTTTCAAGGCACTTGAACTTGAGAGATAAAGTCCTGCATGTGGAGAGCCCGAAAGGAAAGCTGCATGGTGGACAAACTCCTAAGGAGAGGGGGAATTCAGCATCAACAGTATCATGAGTTCTAATTAACAATCAGGCTGCAACAGTCACTGAACAAAAATACATGAGGTAGGCAGTATTTACTGGGGAAAAAATTTGAAAAGCACAAATATATCAAGATTGTAATTTGGCAATGTCTGTGATTATTGGAGAAAAAACGGGTATCAGTAGACCATACACCTACCTTGACATTCCCAAAACAGAGCTTCTTTCCTATGGAATACCTTTTCTACCTGAATAGCACATTAAACTGTATTAATCACACTCAGAAAATAAAGGAAGTTGGATTTTTTTTTTGCCTCAAACCCTGATCACACAAGATCTGTGTATTGTTATTATTTATGATCCAGAATAAATTAAGCAATCAGAGAAAACAAAGTCTTGTCTATTCTTATGTGTTCCCATATATGTATTTTGATATACTAACCCAATAACAGTACTTTTTTATTTTACCTCTGTAATGCTGTAACATGATGGAAAACACAGCAATTATAGCATAGTAGCAAAGTCCTAGGCTGCAGCAGGTGAGGATATGCTCAAATGCAGCAACTGTGGACACAGAAACAAAGGAAAGAATCTACTTACCCTCAGAAGGCCTCAGGTACATCTCCAGGGAGATACCCTTGCCTCCACTGCCAACACTTAAATGAGGTCTGGGAAGGAGGGGACCCTGGCTCCCCCCCTTCTGGTGACTCAGGTGTATTGCACACACCTGAGCTCCCCTAGGTTGGCCCTGCCTTCCCACCATGTGTCTTCCCACTGGTTCAAGCCATGATTTAGCATTTCCCCCATACCCTCCCAGAGAAACAGAAATAGTGCACTGTAAATTAAAAAAAATAGGATAATAGATTTTTCAGACCCAAACTATAAGTATTTTTAATGTATGAAATACAACTGGAAATTAAAATCTGATTAGTTATTCTTGGGCATGATGATATACCAGTTTGAAAATCCAACACCTTGAAAAAGCTCAGCACTTAGAGATAAATGAATACTGGGAAAAGGCCTAAAAATTTTCCTTGCCAGATACAAAGTAGCCTGAGAAGTTTTAGTACTCATACTCCTGTCTGTTAAGAATAGATGGAAACAAACTGACAGTTACTAAGCCTGAGATTTGTCCCTGGTTCTGAGATTCTCCCAGCAATGCAGCAATGGGAACCCTAGCAAAGCAGACGGGCATTGCTTTTTTAGTGTGAAACTTCAAGGCAGCCTTACCTTTATAGATCGGCTACCCTTCTGGCCTGAATATCTCCAAAAGGAAAAAGGGCATTTTGTCCTGCTGTATAAGAGCTACATTTCAGCTTCTCAAAGTCCCAGAAACTCCTTGGCTGTTGACCAACTCAGTTGTTCAAAATCACCAGTATTCCACAGTAATTTCTAGAAGTATCGATTTACTACTATCTACTTACTTTCTCTGTTCAGTTACTCACTGAAATAGTTCCGTCCAGGTCAGTGGAATAGCTTGTGTGATTTACCAGAGTACACTAACAGAACATCTCAAAAAGCTTGAGAAATGTTAAATTTGTTAATACAATGTATGCACATGCAATGGATAAAAATTTATGATGCAGAAATGCAATACACCCTGTTCAATACCTACTTAATATGTACATTCAGGCAATTGTCTAATTCAGAACCTTATAAAACTCTTTATATAAACAGTTAGCATTTATAGCAGTGCCCAATACATGGCTTGTAACAGTGGTAATGGCCTGAACTATGTCATTATAGATGTTTGAGATAACTTTGTCAGAGATTACTTAGTCCTTTTCATTATCATATTTCATTTTCCAATGTGCTCTGAAAGGTTAAGCACAGAGTGAAATTTTCCATATCTGAAATTTTTGTCACGTTTTAGGAGGTATACATTTCAAGGTCAAATAAAGCAGTCTTGCCATTTCTATGAACACATTATAGAAAATCTTAAAAGCAAATAAAAATTCTGAAGAATTCATTTGGCGGATCCCAAGCAACGTCATTATTTGGAGGAGGGGACTGAAATTCAGCAAAGCTCTACTTCTGGTGGCAAGACTGAGCCTGTTCCCATGGGAAACTATAGACTCTTGATCAAATCATGACTTTTAGAAACACCTCAGTTTATATACTCACAAATTTCACTTTGGAATTATATTATTCCTCTGTATTTGACTTTCTAGTTTTATCAGGGCTCTTGCTCATTTATTTCTAATGTTTGTCCGTAACTGAGAATTCAGTTAGAACTTTGTAAGTTCTACGTATATGGACAAAGCTTTCACAGGTATATACACTACACTGGCAAAATAATTCAGTAGTATATATTGCTGGTGCTTTTTCAGTAGGTCATTATCACTGACAAATGCACTGCAGTTTTATTGCACACTGTTTCATTTCCCCTCACTCAAATACCATGTCTTACTATGACTCCAGAAGGGAAGGCGTGATGCGTATGCTAACATTCATTCCTAATGACAGAGGAGTTTTTCTAATAACATAAGGAAATCTTCATGCTAGCACTTATTTAAGAAAAATTAACATCCCACAAATAACACCATGAAATTTTACTGCCAAAAAGTGGACTTATTTGTAGTATTCTCTTGAAATGACATCTAAATACTTAGATCTTCAGTTAGCTACATTTTTCCCTAATTAGTGAAAATGTAAGTACATCAGTCATTGAAGTCAACAGCTATGAAAAGCTGCTATTGAGGTGCATTTTATTCTTCAAAGAAGACTGAACTTTTTACACACCCATAAATAAGATATATAACAGAGTGTAAACCATGGAAAGGAAATTAAAATAGTTAGCTGGAAGCCACTTCAAGGCTAACTAAAACTTACAGTATGTTATTGATGGAATTATTCAAATGCCTCTTGCAAATCTCTCTTGAACACTGACACAGTGACGGGGATCGGGCAACAGCCACGTTACTAGGAAGCCCATTCCAGTGTTTGATCACCCTCATGATAAAGAAATTTTTCCTAATGTCCAGTCTGATGTTAACAATCATTGTGAGTTTGAGTAATAGCATAAATGAGTTGCAGATTTTGTGCTTTTCAAAAGAGCATACTCCTGGGAAAAAAAAGACAACACACGAACTATCTGAGATTACCTCGTGCTGCTTTCAGTTCAACAGTCAGGATTAGAATATACAGAACAAAGTACTCTTTGAACTAATGATCTTCAGTTATATTCCTGCCAAAGTAGCCAGAGTTTTCATTTTTGAACCATTGTGTACCCCAGAACAAGCTTTTTTGTCATTTTCCTTGATTGTTTCTATGGTGAAACAATCGCCTATGGCAAAACAATCACCTATGGTAAGAAGTTCAATTCACCAGTTGTATACCCTTAGGATTATACACCCAAAAACATATACTTTCACCACCCGTATCCATCATACCAACAACCAATTAAATAACTAACTTCAAAAGATAATGTTTCACCTTATCATTTATATAGACTAATTACAATAACTTTTGCTAAGTGTTTGACTTTGTACAATTAAACTCTATTCCATTTCCATTAGTCAAGCCTACAAGGTCCTACAAAATTTGTAGATGACAAGATGAGAAAGTACTGACTGGGTCATAATTCAGGAAGAATTTTTCTCCTAAATTCATTTAATCTTCTCTAAATTATGATCCAGTTCTCCTCCAAAATCGGTAATATTTTCAGACTTTGTCAGCCACAAATTTTATAATTGTACCCATCTTGCTTTTGTAAAAAGATTACTAATTAAATATTAGAATTACAGAATCATATAATGGATTAGGTTGGAGAAGATCATCTAGTTCCAACCCCTCTGCCATTGGCATGGTTACCAACCACTAGATCAGGCTGCCCAGGATCCCATCTAACCTGGCCTTGAATGCCTCCAGAGATTGGGCATCCACAACCTGTGCAACTTGTCCCAGCACCTCACCATTCTCCGAGTAAAAAATTTCTTCCCAACATTTAACCTAAATCTCCTCTCTTTCAGTTTAAAGCCATTCCCCCTTGACCTATCACTATCAGACCATGTAAAACCTCTGTCCCTATCCTGCTTATAAGGTCCTTTCAAGTACTGGAAGGCAACAGTGAGGTCTCCCAGAGCCTTCTCTTCTCCAAGCTAAACAAGTTCAACTCCCTCAACCTTTATCCACAGAAGAGGTGCTCCAGCCCTCTGATCATCTTCATGGCCCTCCTCTGGATTCTCTCCAACAGCTCCGCATCCTTCTCGGACTAGGCGCCCAATTTAGAATTAATAGGATTGCTCTCCAGACAAAATCTTGAAAAACAGCACTAGTAACTTTTCTTCAGTCTGACAAGTTTCCATTTGATGTAATTCACTGAAGCTGCTACTATAGCTCTTTATCAACCAGAGTTTTTGAATTAATCCCCATTTTCTCCTTTCTTAATAATAATTTCCCTTGGGGAAGTATATCAAATACATTGCTTAAATTTAGTGAGAATAAGTTCATTGCATTACCCTTGTCTAAGTCAGATATCAAGAAAGATCATAAATTAGTATGATACAAGCCGTACTCAAGAAAGTCACGTTCTATGTTACCCCATGTCTATTTGCCCCCTGAAACTTTGATCACTCTTTCATTCAAAGCCTAGTCTTGGCATGCCATTGAGGTCAAACTTCTAGTCTTATATGTTGCTTTGATAATTTTTTTGTGGATGTAAGTATTAGGTTTGTTATCCTCCATTTTTTAATATCAATATTGGCAGTGGGCCACTGTGGCCCATTATAGATTGTGATTCCAAGCAGATTGTAGGCAGCACTTAACCATAGTCCTTTATTGCAGAGACCTTCACATTAGGGACTGCTATATAATCACAACACTAGCATGTTCTACATTTAACAGTACCAAGTGTATGTACTGCTTGTAAGCGCTTATTCCTATGAAGAGATATAAGAGCACAAGGCTTCCAGTGAACTTTGGTGTACCAGAAAGTTTCATATTGTACAGGTAAAAGTCTGACAGCTTCGCTCTCTTTGAAGAATTGCATAGTAATGTGAAGAAAACGAGGCTGGTGAACCTCACCACAGACAGGATCTGTGCAGCATGCCATGATCAACATGAATGGTCTCATTCAAGGCTGCACACACTGGCCTTTCTAGCATCAGAATCTGCAACCACCTTCCCACTATTTTTATTCTTTACAAAATGAACTGGCTAACCAGACTTGAATGACACACATTTCTTACTGAGATGCCAAAAGAACAAGGACCACTCTCAGTACAAAGCAGTGTACTAGGCATTCCTGTAAGTTGAAAATAGTAGCACTACAGCAGTATAAATACAGAGTAACTCTATGGTGAATACCCTTCCACACTTTTACAAAAATTATCCTACAACTTCTAATCACCAAATACTTGCCTGTTGACATTCTAGAAACTGTAGAAAGACCATGAAAATATTTGTAATCTCACTCATATGACATTGCTACAGGAAGCGCTCTGTGTTAGTGACTTGAAAGAAACAAATGCCATCCTTTTCTCTGCTGAACATGAAATGCAGTTGCTTTCTGTAAGCACTATAATATCCCAAGCTACATGGGGAAATCTAACAACTATAAAACATATAATAAGTGATATCTATCTGGGAAAAATTCTACAAGCTCAGGCCAGAATTTGTTTATGAACTACAGTTTGTTATGAACAAGTCACCAAGAATAAAATGGATTTAGCCTGCATGAGCTCTAGAACTCAACAGGTTATTGGTATTGATTTGGCATTCAAAAGAACACTACCCTAACTCTTTCAAAAGAACCTAACTCAGCAAGAAATACAGTAGCACCATTTAAGTCCCATTTTGAACTATATAATGATGGCAGAGTTCAAGACATTTCAATCCCCATCATTGTCAGCTTGAAGTATTAAACATGCAGCTGGATAACTGAGAGGGAGAGAGGTTTTTGATAGTTGAGAAAACTAGAGTTACTTCTTAATATCAGCTCATCCAGACTGAACCAATAACCAATTCAAAGTCTACGTGTATTGATAATGGCAGTATTCCAGCCCAAAAACTTTTGAGAAAAGAGTAGAAAACACAAAGTGAATCCAACAGAATGAATTAATTCTCATGACGATACGCTTAATTCATCTATATTCTGATATGTAGCAAGGGTCATCAGAGATGTACCTTTATAAGGCCAGCTCCCCTTCTGTTTTCTTTTGGTTTTTCATTAATTACATTCTAAGCATGCATCAGGATTGCCCTTACAAAACAACGCCTTCTGCAAAGTTGTTCAGAGTGCCTTGTGTCAGTCACTTATTTGATTTACATAATTAACGTGTAAAGTAATGACTAACACTGTGCTCCAAAGATGAGCAATATCCCTTAAAAAATGACACAACTTCTTTTTTTCCCCTTTGCCCTTAAATAGATGTTGTGAAATCTTACATAAAACAGGAATAATAGAGATCTTCTTTTCTGTAGTGCTTGACAAGGGTAGAAAGCAGCATACTCTTCTTTATTTTCATTCAAGTCCATTCAGGCACAAATTCTTCCTTTGCCTTTGTGATGCACCTTGCAATACTGCATCAGTCCCCGTTCTGCCTAGCATCCATTTACCCAAATGCTATCTCTGCCTAAAAATTTCAAGACTGACATGATTTGTTTGCTGTGTGGTATGACTCAAGTCAAACATGGACATCAGGAACAGCCACTGAGACTTAGCCTAAAGCATGCCATAAACCTACTTCAAGTATCTGAACATTTGAGTACTTTGGATCTACAAAATAAGGTTGTAAAATCCCCTCTGAATAACTGGTGATGTTATTTCATACCCCTGCACAGCAGATGCAAGGGAGACAGCTACAAACCTGCAAAGATGTTACTTTCTTTGTAGCTGGTATATCGTTGCCCCTCTGCTTCTAGAAGAATTTACCCCAGGAGGGAGGGGAGAAGATAAATATTGACACAGGAGTATCTTACTAATGCCACAGTCAGATGGGTAGCAATGGAAAACTCTTGGAAAAACAGAGTGGTAAGGCAAGCTTGGCCCTCCTCATCTATCCCAATCTTCTCTCATCTATTCCTCTATCTGTGCTACTCTGCATAGTGAGCCAAATATCTCATGAAGTATGGGACAGGACCACAAGTCTGATTAAGCTCCCTTCAGTTGACCCTGCAAAATACTGATGTTCTGAAGATTATGAGGTTGTTGTTAGCCTTACTTAGATTGGATTGATTACTGACTTGTTTGTTTTGCTAGCCTCTAACACTTTTTTGGCGTAAGCTTTTTTCAGCTACACCTTCAATGCAAAGAGGCCTCCTTGGCTAGCCTCAGAGAGAACACAGGCACTCCCAATCGCAAGGCTAACACTTACCAGTGCACACATGGCAGGCATTCTTCATATTGACATTTCCGAGACACAAAATAGTGGAAGCTTATTTTACAAGCTCAAGAGCTGATTCCTTCACCATTTTTAGATGGGCATGCACATACTTGAAAGAACAGCAGAACTGTTCACATTTCTTAACCTCAGTTTTCTCAATACTCATGAGGATTCTTTGGGTTTAGACCTAAGGACCAAATATTCCTGTACTCTAGAAGCAGAAACTGAGCAGTTGCAACTGCATTAACTGATTGGAAATGTATCAGTCACCAAGGTAGAGCAAATACAAGGAGTACACTCACTACTTCCATTCACACATTATCTTCTAGAAATCTTTTCACTTTCTGTTCTATATACAGTTTCTTCCAAAAACACAACATCCCTATAGTTTCTCCATCTCTATTCTCCAACTATTTGTTTCTACTTCACTTTGTCTGAGAGTCAAAGAACCCCAAATCCTACAGCTTCCTTTCCCTTGAGGACTCTTGCACTGAAGACATAAGTTTCATGTTGCCACTCAGCTGCCAAAAGGGCTGACCATTTCCATCCCTGGGCATATTGCCATCAGCAGCTCCCCATTTCTTTCCTTCTACCAATCTCACAACTGGCAGTCAGTGCTCAGTGAATGAGATCATCTCATTAATCTGGTAGAAATCACTCTTTTTCCTAGGTTATTTTTCCTTAGGAATGACAAAGCAATCCACACAACCACCAGACTTGAAGGGGAGCAGAGCGCTACCCTTTTGATGCCATTGTAAGCATAATGGTACTTACACCATTATGGGGGCCTTCACACATTCTCATTCTCAGTTCCCCCTGTTAACATCCAGTGGCTTTTGTTCTGCCTCCAAAGAAATTAAATTCCTTGAAATATTAGTTGTCCAAAAGGAAGTTAAAAAATAGATGTACCTCGTTTGTAGTTATTGCATTGTTCTCTCTAAATAACCTGGATGCCAGAAGATCTAATAAACAGCCTGGTCTTATACAGATATTCATGTGCCACTCCTCTGCATCCCTAACACATGTAGTTTGAGACAATACAAAGTACAGCTCTACAGCACAACACAGAGAGATACAAAGTAGAAGGATACCACTTCATTTTTAAACTAAACATCACAAACAAATGATTCCCAGCAAAAAGTTAAATACGCTGCATCATTTGAAAGATTTAACAGCATTTTTATTTTCACCATAAAATTTTCACCACTTCCACCCATTTCAGTGCCTAAGTAACACAGTTTAATCTATAACTATAATCTATTCAGGCTGTTGTTATTATGAGAAAAATCTTCCCCTGTGGCTACATCTGAACCCAACAAGAACTATATGTCTTAAGGACACAAAGGAAAGAAACTTTAAAGACCGAACTCCACAGGCTTAATGATTTGTGGAGCAGGTTCTGGTCACATTTACACCTTTATATGTATAAGTCCATCAGCAGTTTGAGAGGGCATATTATAAGCATAAGACCTATCATGCTGTTGTGTCCTAAAAAATTCCAGCCTTTATTAATTTATATACACGAAAACATCAAAAAGCTTGTCATGGTTTTACCAGCATATCCTGCATTTTCCATATTGGTTTAGATAAATTGTTCTAGAATCAGCCTGGCAAACATGCACAGCAAAATTTGAAATCTGAGAACACTTCTAAATTAAAACTTGATTAATTGATTGTAAACATCAGGGTGGGCAGAAGTCTGCGTTCCTCCTAGGAAGCATACTCATACTTATCAAGTGGGACAAGGGCTGCTGCAGGAGCAAAAGAAATAAGCAAATATTTCCAGTGAAACAATGTGGAATTTTGAACATTCTTATCTCTAATGAGAACAATTTGACATTTGTGAACACACCAGCCACAGACCCCCTTTAGTCCTGACATATTTCCAGTTAGAAAATCATGCCATACATGACATCTCTAAATCAATGAATTGATTAAAATAGTGCAAAATTTTTGTGCCAAGGGAATGCTCACACTTCTAGACTGATAGAGCCCTTCTCATGTAAAGCTTCCGCAGCATTAAGACAAATTGCCTTTTCATTAACTGCTGTCTCAGGTCTACATGAGATGTCAGCAACAGGGGGAAAAAAAGATCCTTGCTGATCAGTTTAAAAACCTGAATTCATATGGAACTTTGAAAAGAAACATTTTTCTGCCTGTATCATGCCATAAAGCTGCTGAAACAAATTCTGGAAATCAGAATTTCTAAAGCTATAGCTCTCTTTATAACAAGACAGGTTAACTTAGTCTCTCCTGGCCAGGCTCCCTCTCCTGGTGAATACAGAGTACTCTCAGGTAATTTCAACACGACTTTTGCTTGACCTAAATTTCAAGCTGTGTTTCTGAAATTCTTTCTTTCCCTCGCATGAAATACAAGTTCCCTCATTCTAAAATACCTTTGTATCAAAAAGGAGATAAATTTAAGCAATCAGTAATGCAATAAATTCGACTTTTCTAATTAATACTTGATTCATTGATCAAAGGACAGCATGTGCAGATTTTCATCTAGACTTCCTTATTGTCATGGATGTCTTTTTTTTTTAAGGTTTATTCACATAGGAAAGAACTTGATGTAAAGATAAAGGTCAGCACTGTAAAATGCTGTACGCAAGTACACAAGGGGAAACTGCCAGGCCAGCATGACAAACTGAATTACATACTGTAGCATGGTGGAAGAGTCCCCTTAGAATTCTCAGAGCCACTGAGACATGCAGCAGGATGAGTCCTGCCCCATCCTACACTCAGGGAACAAAGATCAGAATGGTGATTCAGTCTCCCACTCACTGTTCTTAAATGCAGCTGTGTGAATATCAGTGGTCTGTCCTGCTAGCTTGTCATATTACCTCACTTCACTTTCATGCTAACAACAAAACCAAAACTCAAGACTGTAAATTGATACATTTTGTAAGTGTTGTCCAGCAAAGATAGGCACTATGAAACTGGTGATTTCCAGTTGACACAAACCACCTGCTTACGGGCTATGACTGTTTAGCTGATACTGCTAAATTACTTTGTGCAATCTGGAGGATGGCATCCTTCAGACCCATCCAGTCTTTTTTCTTTCAGAGCAACCAAGAGTTACAGAAATCATCAACAATTGCCAAGAGGAACATGAGGCATGAGTTACTTAGTAGCACAAAAATAAAGACATCTATTTCTGGGTTTGTTATAGCTCCAGAGACTATTTCATAGCTAAGGACCTTCATTTCCATTTCTAACTTAAGTACTTTTTCTGTGTCAAACTTCACTTGTGCATCATCTCAGAACATAAGAATTTTTCTGCCCCAGTTCTCAAAGGCAGGAAATTTCCATTGTGTTCTGTAAGTATTTTAGCTCCTGTCAGACTAGCAACAGAGATCCAGTTCCTCGCCTTAAGAAATGAGAATTTCATAATCAAATCAAGAGCAGTTCCTCAGATCTAGTGGGCAGGAGAAACCCAACAGATGACTTCAGCCATCTTAGGCTGTACAATAAGCTTCAAAGCCTTCCTCCATCCCACCCAGCACTAGCTTTATTACATAAATAACTGTTAGAGCTCAGCATCCCAACCTCTCTGGAAACACATTTCATCATTATGTAAAAGCATTTGATAATGAATATCATATAAAAAGAAGTTTTAATGTTATAAGAAAACCATAGTAGCAATTCAAAGATCATGAAAAATGATTTGAAAGATAGAGAACGTTGTAGAATTTCATAGTGTGCATGATATATGGGATGCAAAGATAATTCCCTAACATAATCTAAAAGCATTTCTGAGTTGAGACACCAATCTTCCCTCAGCCAAAAAAAGTTCTCATTCCACCTGCTAGACCTTAGCCAGCTCACATTTCTGCCTGTAGTATTTTCCTCTTCTATCAGCATTTAGCTATCCAAGCTAAAAAGAAAGCCTGTGGAAATAATAACCTATTTCTTGGGACCTGTTTCATTCAAAGCATTTTGACATAACATAGTGAAAAGCAGCAAACAAATACCTAATCTCACATTAAGTGGAACTCTGATCTCTCCCACCAGCTGTTCAGAGGGAAAAATTCTTCCTAGCATGGCACATGTGGCACATCCAAAGTGCAAATTAAAACTGGAGTTTCCACACAACAAGGGTGAAGACAGCAGTTGTGCTGGCTTAGAGTTCTGTGCACCTGACCTGCACACAGTAGGGATGAGATGGGCAAGGGAAGGGTGCAGAGCAGGTGTGTGCATCAGGTGTGCTAAAGTGCCTATGCAGGTAGTAAGCAGCATCCTGGCTCCAATTTAGGAGCAAGTTTCACTTCTGCAGACTTAGCATACTTGAATGAAATTCATTTAAGCTTTTAAGTGCTAAATGCTGTATTTTTTTTTTGTCTATCAGCATTAGGTGTGGGATGTATCTATCAAATTATAGAGCTTATTGTTGCTTGTAATATCATTACTCCCATATAATAGTAGATGCTGTATAGATAGCTCCATACAGGCAGTGCCCATGAAATCTAATCAACATCCAACCAAACAAAAAAAGCTGTTGTGTGAGGATAACTCAGTATGGACCAGCTTCATCATGACACAGATAGACACAGAAGACTGGACCTCCTGACATATTCCAATGGTCTGCGCCTACGGCAACACAGGAAATGAAATTCCTCTGCTGTACTGTGGAAGTGAGAACAATGTGCAGAGTGACACAGTTTTTCTTACAATATTTTTTTGTTCACTTTTTGGACTATGGCTGGTATATTTCCTGTATTTTCCAATTTGGGCTGTTTACTTTTTTAAGCTGATTACTTGTGAGATGGTTTTGTTTGCTTCTTCTTTCTCTCTTCCATATCAGAATTTAGTTTCAGTGCACAACTCTCAGGGAGATACAGGCAGGCACAGTGATGTGTGAAACAAACTGAGAAAAATACAGACTTCCAAAATACAAGCACAAAAAATATCTTAACGAAGGTCCCAAAAGCAAAGATGAATCTTAAACCCATATGCACATCCTGGTTTTGGATGGGATAGAGCTAATTTTCTTTCTAGTAGCTGGTATGGTGCTTTGTTCTGGATTTAGGATGGAAACATTGATAACACATGTATATTTTAGTTGTTACTGAACAGTGCTTACAATAAGTTAAAGACATTTCAGGTTCTCCTGCCGTCCTGCTAGCAAGGAGCTGAGAGAGTATGAGGAGCCTGGAGGTCACACAGCCCACATAGCTGACCCAGAACAGACAAGGGGATGTCCCATACTGTGTGGCATCATGTTGAAAAACAAAACTGGGTGAGTTAGGCAGGTGGTCACTGCCAGGGTGTGGCTGAATATCAGTCAGCAATTTGCAATTGCACTGTGCATCACTTCATGTATTCTTATTATTTTCTCATTTTCACAAAATCATTAAGGCTGGAAAAAACCTCTAAGATCATCTAGTCCAACTCATCCCCACCATGCCCACTGACCATGTCTTTGCTACCACATCTCCACTGCTCTGGAACACCTCCATGGATGGCGACTCTCCCACCTCCCCAAGCAGCCTGTGCCAGTGCCTCACCAGTCTTTGTGAGAAGAAAGGTTTCAAACATCCAAACCAAATGTCCCCCACATACTGAAGGCCATTAAGTTCTATTGCCCTATCATTAGTTACCTGGGAGAAGAGGCTGACTCCCAGAAAACTGTCTTTATCTCAACCTATAAGTTTTATCTTTTCTCTATTTTCCCCCATCCCACTGCATGGAGAAAAATACCTGCATTTGTAGCTATCTAATAGCTTTAGATATTCTTAGCATTTTAATTTCATGTAGGCAACATTAAAAAGCACATCTCAGAGTATGAGCATAAGCCTTCTCTATTTTGGGTCATTTCCCAGTTCAGATTAATCTGAATGTTTTCAGTGACAAATAATTTGGGGAAAAAAGCATTGCTGTGAAGAAACTGAATTAAAAATACTACAATACTTAAAGCATATTTAGACTTGCCTCAACTTTCATAGCAGTTCTACAGACAAGGCCCTTGTCAGCGTTGTCATCCATTGCTGATGGATGGTCTTTGTGAGACCTTGCAAAAGCTTTAGGACTAAAGCACAAGAATTTCAGCTGGATCTAAGGTCAGACAAAATGCCAGTACAGCACCACAAACTCTGCTCTGTGTTTTCCTTAATTCAGCAGCTTATCCCAGCTTGTTGCACTTCTTACTTTCACGCAGTTTTCCTAAGAGCAAGATGCAACAGTAGAGCACAAGGGGGAATATTTCTAGGCAGAAAAGTCTAGACACATAGGAAAGAGGTGGAAACAATTAGCCCTAAGTAATGACACTTGTTAAACTGCTTTGGATATCTGTATTAGCAAGCGTCAGAGTGTATCAGAATGAATAAAGCAGGCAATGACACAATGAGCACATTACAGCTTGCCAGATTCACACAAGAAGATGACATTAATGAGGACAAAAGGGAAGACGCAAATATATCCTATATTCTTTAAGACAGGACTGTGCCACTCATGACAATTCTTTGGTATAGGAGTAGGGACTTTTCACTGTCACATGTGTATAAAGCTATCAGCAGAACAGTCAGGGACATTTATTAATTGGAAGCACAACAAGCCATTTGCCTGTAGAAATCCATAATATCCAGAGAAGCACATTCATAGCTGTTGTAAAAGAAAATACTTTCACAACTGTGTATTTGGGAATAAACGGTGAAAGTCCCTATAACAAAAAATACAGTACGAAATTGGTGGTATCTTAGGAGCTTTTGCTATTTTCAGACTGAAGTTGTCCTCTCATTTTACCATACTGTTCCTAACTGTTAACATTGGAGATCCAATGACAGCAGTTATGCCACTTACACAGAAATGCACCAAATCTATGTGAAATGCAAATCTGTGACAAACAGAAAAATGGGATCACTATGTTTGTCCTGCTCATTTGGGCAACAATAGTTTTACCCAACTTTTAATATTACATACTTCCATATGCACACACTAGAAATGCATCAGGGAGCAGCTCATGGGACTTCATTCTGGAGTATCAAAGCACATCCACAATGGGCAAGGCTCACAAGAGCTAACAACATAACTTGCAATGGGAAGATTAGTTATGTACTTTCACAATTTGTGAACTGGAGGCTAAATGCAATCTGCAGGAATCACCTCCTGACAAAGTAAACAGTTTTCAGAGCTGGATTTCTCATTAATTCAGTCTTCTCTCTGAAGCAACTTATTACTGTTCTGTTTGCCAGTGCGTGAAATCTAGCTTTTCCTCACTTCATATTTTCTTTAAAGTTTAGGGCTTTTTTAATAATTGTATGGATTTTCTATAAGTGGTGAAAAGGTTTCATTTAAAATATTGCTAGAGAGAATTCTATTTCAGATGCATAAAAATCAAATGACACAGTACTTTCCATGCTAACTCTGTAACTGTATCTGAGGAGGAAATGATCACTCACAGTACCCTCTGTATAAGTTGCACTGCTAGCACAGTTTCAGTACTAACAAGGATTTCACTTTTTGTATAATTTTAACAAAGTTAAATATGTATTCCATTGCAGACTCTACAAAGAGGCATTCATAGCATTATGATTTTTTGGTTGGTTTTCATTTTCACTTGCAGATGCATGAACCAAATTACATTTGTTTAGGCAGTTCAGCCTGGTAGCTGGCATACATCACACTAAGAGGGATACATTTGTACTAAGTGGCTACTTATAAATTTAATCCTGCAAGTACTTGATAGCATTTCCTACTAATTTAGACATCAGTTGCTTTAACTTGTCAGTTTCTCCCTTTTCAGTATTAATTCTAAGTGCTGTACACTCTGCAGTTCAGGGATGAACGCTGAATGATATAGATAAAGATATTTTTTCCTGTTACTGCTTCTAAAATGAATTACATGACTAGGTTCTTTACTGTGTTACATACTTTGCCTTGGTATCTGTCAGTCAAAAACTATGTTGACTCTTCCTTTTTCACAGAGTCATGGTTTAAAATAGATGCATTATACTTTCTTAGATTCCTTCTTGCTTCTAAGCCTGTCCCCACACAGCTTATTTTATGAATGGCATTAAAAATCACAGCTACTCTAATAAATTCTGGCTGACCCAAAATATTTACATTGTTAACTAAAAAAAACACTTCAGAGGAAAGTGTGAAAAAAGCACACAGTGTCACTCTCATTTCTACTAAACAGCATTAGGAGTTCTGCAGTGCAGAAATGCCCAAAGCCCACTGCCCAGTGTAGGCCTGCAACTCAACCTGGATTTCTACTGTCTCACAAAAGTTATATTTTAAACTTGTTGAAGTCACACAAATCCAAGACTTTTAAAGTTCTCCACATGCTACAGATAACTTTGGGGTTATCTACCTAAATAGTTTTATGAATCTGTAGTCATTTGTCACCCCTAAAATGTAGACAGTATCCTTGCCTGATATGAATGTTAAGCTAATAAATGCTTTAAGGATCTGCAGCTCCTCTGTAAAAAAGTAGCAATGATTGATAGAAGAAAAAGTTACTTAGGTTTTTAAAGCACCTCATTTGAAAAATTGTTATTCTAACTTAAGGGCAAACTCATTTCTTGAATAAAACAGTACATCATTAACTGCACTGAACTGCAAGTCTTGGCAAATAAAAAGCACCTTTCCTACTACTGCTTTGATTCAAATTATTCATGTTTAAAGAAAGTCAAATTATTAGGAAATGTGAATTCTGTGCTATAAAGCAACTTCAGAGATAATGAGCACCTACATTCTCACTACAGAAAATTTTACAAGAGGACTCCTTTATTGCCTAGCTCACTATTCAGAGTTACTATGTACAGGTTCAGGAAACTGTGGAGAGGAATAAATTAAACATTAATTGTGTTCTGTAAACTGTAAACTACCTCTCCTTTAATACACCAGTTTCTAGTGATATCATATCTCTGGATGGTTAAACTATTCTTGGGTTATTATGCTTTTATTTCAGTTGTGAAATGCCTAGAGTCACATGTTACATTCCCTAGATATCTATTATTTATTTTTCCTAGGAGTTTTGCTGGAGTTTAAGACTCCTCTTAAGCCCATTATCTTCGTAAGAACATAAGGTATAGCTTTTCTTCTTTAAAGATGTTCACCTCACTGTGCCACTCCTTGCAAACTGCAAAGAAATGGAGTTGCTTTAAATGTAGCACTACTCAACTCACTGCGTTTCAAAACCAAAATGCATTAGAGCTTTGGGGTTTCTTTTCCCTCCTCTTTTCCACTGTTATTCTGTGATTCTCTTCCATTTTTGCAGTAAGCCTGTTCCTCTGTAGTTTGGCTGTCTGTATTGCATACAAACAAAAATTAGAGTATACAAACACAAATGTTTTTAACCTTTTTGCATAAGCAAGAAATATTTCCTCCAAAGTGATGCTGGTCCTCTCATGCATAATCACAGCTCTATTTTTAACTAGTTCTTTATTCAATGTCATACACTACCTTGAGTATTAAGGCTCATAACTTTTATTTTACATAAAAAGCTGTCCTTATTTCTACTAGGGTTTACAGAACCAGATTCCAAAGCACTAGCAGTGCTGCAGCCAGCTTGGAAACCAGCCCCTTACACAGCTCAAAGAGCCCTAGCCTGGCTTCACAGTCAGGATAAATACAGGGAAACTGAACATAGGAAAGAATGAAATGCCAAATTTCAGTAGTACACTTAAGGGGTGCTATTTAAATCCTTCACTGTCTTCTCTCTTTCCATAACACGGGTAGCATGAATAAAATAAAATTAAATAAACCCTTTGAATCAATATCCCCCTTCTGATTTTTTTTTTTTTTTTTGGAGGGGGGGTTCTCTTTTAATTCAATAGATAATCATTGCCTGAAGCTTTGCTACATCGATACAGGCACATTCTGAGGCTTACAGCTGCAGCTACAAAAATAAGAGCAAAAATCCCATTCACATAAAGAAGCCCTTCCTTCATACCAAGATAGTTTCATATTCCAGAGAGTTTTCACCATACGCTGATCACATCATTAATCACATAACCAACAAGATATCTTCCTCTCTTGGAAGAACAAAACAATACCAGAAGTTCAATAGAAGTAACATTATGAATAATAATAGCAAGCAATTACACCTGTTGGGGTATCAAGAAGGTACTCAAAAAACAACATCAGAATTTTCTTGATCAACAACTGGAGCAGAAGGATGAATGAGCTTATCAGCAAAATGCACACAGAGTGACAACAGGAGTAAATGCCTGGACTACAGGTGCTGGAAGTTCATTATAATAATGTGGGGTCACACTTGAGGCCTCAATTAAAGGATCCCCAGCAGAACGAATGGTTAGTGACAAAGATATTTCTTTGCAGAGCTTTGTTAGAATATCGATACTTTGAAGGTTGGGATTTAATGATGCATCATAAGTTGAGGCTGAGGACTGGTTAATTTTAGATACACTCATTTGCTCAGTTCTCACCAAAATCTTTTGTTAAAGCCCACTCCGCAGGAGTTTACTTCAGGATGTTATTGTAAGATACTTTTAATCTGCTGTGATGGTCTATGAGGGATTATAGCGTGAAGAAAAACACAATATGTCATTTTTTATTATTGTGGCATGTTGTTAGTGTACTTTATTGCAGTAAAGCTCACACTTGCATTGTTTGCTTGGAGATGCGCTTAAGCATCTTATGTAGAAATTGAGAAATCTTATCCAACCTCTTTTGTAAGCTTTCCTTTTATTCTTACATCTGAAGTAACTCAGCTGCTTTTTGCACATAACCACATAAGTCATTGTGGTCTTAAACAACGACATCATGTAGTGACACTGAGCATTTTTAGGAAAGTATCACAATGAACTACACATGGCAGAACAAAAAACTCATTTACATTCCATTTTAAGAAATGTCTAGAAGAAAAGGTATCTAGGAAATAGATACACAGATGGTGTCCACTTCTGAGACTGTCTCTGAACTCCTCTACTTTCATAAATGTATACTAGCCTGCACTTGTAATCTTATTGCAAGAATGTCCTGGCTAATATCTTACAGTTAAGCAATTTCTGCTTTGTTTCTGTTGGATATACCCATTCATACATTTAAAGCCTGCATCACACATTTCCTATTTAATACACACAAATTGTCAGTAATAACTGAATGTGGACTCACATACTTCCCAAATCTTTTAGGAAAAAGAAATAACAGCAACTTGTCGAATCAAGTTAGAGAGTCTTTGCAACTTCTATTGGGGCATGCAAATAACTATAATCACGCTGCAAAAATGTTAGAAGTATTGTTGAAAATCACAGATCAAGAAACAATTTTTTATGAAGCATAAAAACACAGTAATATCTCAATTATACTCAAAATTACCTGTAATGCAACTGAAGATAAAGCTCTATTAAAACCCACTTGAAGCGATGGAGCCGGCCCAACACACCTTTTTGTTGATTTAAATGGTACCTTTCAGCAAATTACAATGAATCTGCAACTTGCCTAATGTTAATAAAAAGATAAGCAATAGACCAAAGATCCAATGCATTAATCATGGTATACAATTGCAGTAAAATAAGCAGCCACAGCCTGAATAACATTCGTAATATGTTTGAAATGCTTTTCCAACCGTCAAATACACTTTTTTCTCCCTAAATAAAATCTTTACCATAGCTGTAGGTGAATGAACATCACTTGAAACTTCACGCGGGTGACATTCATGAAATATTTTTCTCATCATTCAGCAATAACTGAATCATTTATTTCTTCATTGTATTCAACCAAATTGCTACCAGAGTAATTGCCAGGACGCTTATGTTGCAACATTTACCTTCATGCCTGGTTCTCAAAATCATCATTTTTCCAAAGAATGGAACATTCAAAACCTGATAGATTATTTCTTGAGGGCAAAAAAATAAAGTTGCTTACTGCTATATTTCTAGGTTTGTACATGCATAGGACTTTGAAATTAGCTCATTAGAAGGGTAAATAAAGCAAATGTTTCTCATCCATCATACAGCAAGAGCAATAACTCATTCTAATCCTACATTAATACAATTTTTCTTAGATTTTTTAGTAGCAGTCTGATTCTGTTCCATTCTGGTGCAAATTATACATCCTAGGTACATTCTGAGCATGTCTTGATAACCTCAGATTCCCCTATGTGTTTAATAATTGACTATTCAATAGAGCATTGATGTGTTTTTGTCTGGAACTAATTCACCTTTGTCTGTGTATCAGCAGGAATGTACACTGAATTACAGATATGGTCTTGAAATGTTGTAGAGGCCATATGCTTTATTCAACTCAGGTTTTTTAAACTGCATATTCATGACAGGCACTGCTTGGAAACTAATATCCTAATTTGTGTAAGCTAGCATGTATACAAAATGATTTATTAAAGCAGTGACTCATTGAAAAGCACCTTGAACCTTTATCTGGAAAACAGCTTCTGTAACAGGCCTGACCTCGAAAACAGAATTACATTTTGCCGTATTTGCCGATATGTATGCTATGGTGTATCAGCAAATAAAAACAGTGGTTATAGTACTTAAAACATCAAACTTGAAAAAAGCAAAGAGAAAATTCCTATTATATTCCTATTATTCATACATATGTAAACCTCTGTGAAAGAGAAAGCACTAAGAAAGTCCCCACTGTTCCATGCAGACCTGTAATCCCACCCCTGCAAACAAAAAAAATGATTTGTAATGAAGTGCTTACTCACAAATACAGGATGTTCTGTCTCACCAGAAAGTAAGCACCCCCTCCATCCCCTCTACTCTGTCTGACCAATCAAGGTCCACCAGCCTTGGTAGTTATCAGCACAAATTTACTGATGAGGGTCACACAACCACCCCTGAATTTGGTCACAGCATTAGCTAAGAAAGAAAGAAAATATGATTGAAGAAAACAACCTCTAAAATTTTCATCATTGGACATTTAATCTCAGGGAGAAAAAGCAGTAATTTTTCTCTATTATTCAAGTATCTTCTAGCTATATAGTAACCAAGCTTCCCTTTCATCATTAGAAGCTTTATTTCTACAGGTAAGTTGGTCTGTAATGTCAGTCAAGCCAGCACCTTAAGAGCAATAAATTCACATTAAAAATACTAATGTCACTTTACCATAAGAACAAAGGTCCTTTGGATTTCCTTGCACTATAGCCAATATCTAAAGCTTCCAAAGTAAAACTCCAAATAGAGTTATTGGGGGATGGTTTTCATACTGTTCCTTGAGAAATCTGAAAGTACTTCCTGAAGTAAGGAAATCCTGGTCTGCAAAATCAGTAGCAATACATATATTAGCCAGTTATCCAGTTCTTAGAAGAACTCTCTCCCTTCCTCCTCCCCAAATACAGTGATGATTACAGAATGTGTTGTTATGTTAACATTGTTGTTAGAAACTATTTACTGACAGCTGCAAACATCTCTTGACAACCTTACTGTTAATTCTTGTTGCCTTTCCAGCCATTCATCCCGATCCTTAGATTCTAGCCTCACAAGGTGTTTGTTTAAAACTACAGCAGACTTTCTTCCCTTACTTCGCAGTTATTTAACTTCCCTCAGAGGGTTTAATGGAGTACTACAGACTACAAAGATGAAAGATTTTCTGAAAGATGAAAGGAGTGTTGTGAACATTTTTATCCATCAATCTGTATGTGTGTCTCAAGAGGCATTGTATTAAAGTGGATCAAAGTTTTGCCAAGGTCATTGCAGGAATCACTATCAGACCTACTCTCCAAAGCCCTCACGCAAGCACCAGATCACTATTACAAAAGCCTGATCCAAAGAACACTACCATGATAATAACTCATACTCAAATTCCAAGTGTATACACTCTTCCACTTAATTGAGGCTACCTACAGATGTCCCATATATTCAGTGGGATAAATAACTTCACACATCTGCCATTAAGCCACCAGAGCTGCTGTGTTCTGATAATTAAGTGGTACTTCACCCATGCGTGGCTACTGGTGGGCAAAGAAATTCCCTTGCATAAATGGAAAGGATATTAAGTCTTGTCAGCTGCCAAAATGTTGGGTCAAATAGAGTAGTAGGACTACTCTATCATCTTTTAAGTCTGAATATCATGTAGAAAAAAAGACTTGAGATTTCTAAGCTAACTACTTCTATCATTAACATGTCCAAATTTCATTTTCCAAAGAGCTGCTAGTTTGATTGCATAGCTCTCCAAGCGTTAAACTGCTTCATTCTTTATTGGATGCTTGTGACTGGGGGTCTGTGATTGTCCCTTATGTTATTTATGAAGCTCTCAACAGGAAAAAGGGATTTGGTAACAATAAGTCACAAGGCACAATTGATATCCCTGTGAAAGTGTCTGTAAACTCTTTGATCATTTTTCTAGATTTTTATGTGGCCTTGTTGTACTTAAGAATATTTGTACTCTTTCTCACATTTGAGAATGCATTTAAGAAGTACTATTGATTCCAAGTGGTTTACTTCAGTTTACATAACAATAAATTTCACATTCTTTATCTACTTACATGATGTTACAGCTCTAAACTGTTGCGCTCCTTCACACATATACTTGCGCTGTTGTTTGGACTATGATTGTATACACACAGGCGACAGAGACACTGAACATTAAGACCTTAATTATGCAGTCTGATTTTCCTTCTCTATATTTATTTTCCTTCAGGAAAGCTGCAAGGCATTTAAAATACAGAAAGCTGTTTTTCTTCTGTTCGTAAATACCTCTGCTGCTACTGCATTTAACAAAATGTGTCTAGGGAAACTGCTTTCATTTGAAGACTTTGGGAGATAATGCAGGCTCTGCATTAGTTAGAAAATTACTGACACTTCATTTTATGAGGGATGCTGGCTTTTAAGCAGATACTTCACCTTTTAAAGGGCTCATTACATTGTCGGCTATACACTCCACCATTACGCAGATTTTGTCTGTCATCAACAACAATGGAAAGCAATAATGCTGTTCTAAAGCTCTAGAGGCAAAGAGGCATTTCAGTGCTGACGGCTTCTAAGTAGTGAAAATAAAAGAGCAGTATCTCATTCCTGGGTTTTTTTGGTGTTTTTTTTTTTTTTTAACTTTTCTTAGTTATCTCTCTCAGTTCTTTGAGAAATGTCCCACCTAGGACTAAAATGAAAATGCATTTGTAAGATATGTGAGAAAGGAAGATTGGCTAGTTTTCTTTAAATACATCAGTTTTATTAGACAAGATGTACTGGTCATAGTTTTGTCTCTTCCTAACATGCATATATTGTCCTTTTGAAGTTAGCAGATCATAGATAGTTACTCCATTTCACAATTATAACTAACAGTGACAGTTACACAAAATTTGATATATCTCCTGAAGAAAAAAAATCTTTACATGGCAGTAATGTGAAGAAAAAACCTCTAGGTCTGCTTTTCGCACAGCTTCAGATAAGATACTATTTGCTGTAAGGGTTTATTTCATCAGTGATCTCTGCAGGAAGAACAGAATTACTGATTAGTTAGTAAGTTCGTAAGTCAGGCACTACAGTCAGATTCTGAATTGCTCGTGTATGGACAAGCCAATTATGACTAGCAATAAGTCATCAGGTGCAACTGAAAGGAATATGCAATCTGGCTCTCCCTTTCTCAAGAGGCACTTATCTTCATCTATTGCAGCTATAACTTGAAACTCCTCTGCAGTTGCCATCTGGTATGTAAGTGTGGATCTGGGCTTAAATGAGAAACAATAAAGATAGATGAGAGCCTTGATGCTTTGAGCAGCACAGTACTGCTTTTTAGAAGATTCTTTATATTAAATTATATTAAAATCAAGATTTCGAGCATTATATTTATATTTTATCATATCATTTTCAAGTTTCTATAAAACAGATTAAATAATCTTCCAGCCCAACCACTGAAATCTAGACTAGAGAGGGTTGAGAGATACTCCTTAGCAACAAAATGATAACAGAAATCAATAAAGAGAACTATGTTAAAAATAAGTAAAACATGATATTTACGTTTAATGTAAATTAATACATTTATTGTTTTCTTTGAGGTACAATGCTGTGTTTTAAAAATTTGTACAAGTATGAATACAAATTTAATTACATTTTTTAATTAAAGCTGTGTTATGCATCAGAGACTACTGGGACTATGAGAAGGATGGCAACATTAGCTACACAGGAAAGGCATCCAACTGACATTAAAGCGCTGCAGCTGAGCAACACCTGTGTAACACTTTCTTCTGCTGCTGAAACTCAATGGCTTCCAACAAGCATGAGTACCATCACCATGCGCACAGAAAGTAGGCTTTCGCAAGAAAATACTGTACCATTTACTCAAAACACAAAAAGCACATACTGACCAATTGTGCAAAAAGGAAGGTCCCCAATGCCTTTTTAAAATCCACTGGAAAGAAACACTAAGTTTCTTACATTGAAAAACTGATGCTAATTCTCTGCATAGATGTTGTTATTTCCACATGAGATTCTGCACTTTTTTCGGAGGGACTACACTACCAAACATAATCCCATTGCTGAGATTCTATCAGCCAACAATACCACTATTCTGGGAAGATAACTTGTAATGATATCTGAAGTATTATGCAAACACAATGAGCTCTTTTAATTTTGCTGAAGTTTAAGCTACAAGGAAGCAAAATGACCAAAAACAAACAAAAAAAAACAAATGGAAGATCTAAAGCCCTACCAAGAAACAACTGATGTATACTAACAGAATTTTACAAACAGTGGAGGATTAGGGAGAGAAGGGGAAAAAAAATTAAAAGCAATTATAAATACACAGCAGATTCTCTAATAAAGGAAAGAAATGAACCAAACACAAATTTGCCATCTAGATCCCCTGTGACAAAAAAAAAAAAAAGCTTTTATCATTGCGAAGCCTAAAACTTGAGAGAAATTTTTATTTCTCTGCCTTTCAGTGTTTTTATCTTTCAGATAAGTCTTTTGTGCAGCCAAGCCAAGTTTTATGATTGTTGTTTGAGCCCTCTTAAGTTGCTTTTTTTTCTTGGCTTTCAAATAAAGCACTGTGTGCTGCCCTGTTCTTTACCTCTGCTCATTTATCTTCTGGAGCTCCAGAGAACTATACTACACTGGAGTCTGCTTTGCTTTGTTTCTGTACTGCATTTTAGCCTTCTGCTTTCTACTGTCTGCCTCAGAAATAATGGATTTGCTAATGTTTGCCTTTAATTCTAATAGCAATCAAGTATCAGAATGATTTCCATTTACAGCAAGTAAACATTTTCTTGTACACCCTATTTGTAATATTTGATGTAATGTTCAAACCAGCTGTAACTGCAGAATTTAAGTAATATAAAAATAAAAGTTGGAGTATTTACTTCATAGATTAAGCTGAGTGAATGACTGCCTTGTTGTCCAAGCCAAGACTTGAAGCTAATGCTTTCCAATACCATTATGGAGGGTAAAGGTTAATGAACATTTCTCTCATGTTTCTCCTCTCCATCTCTTCCCAACTGATTTTTTTCTGCCCTGAAATACACACCAGTAAGGGCCAGATGCCAAGAACCAGCAGATTATGCTGACTTGCTGTGCTGCTCTTTTGGCAGATTTTGCAATTACAAGGCCTAATTTTACAGCCTTGATGCATGCACAACTTATGTAAGGCCCTGAGAGCTTTCTGTCTCAAGAGCTGCAGCTAATGCCAAATTCTGGTAGAGAAGCTGATTCATAGCATCTGGAGCAACTTTGGCTTGGAATTTCATAATCACAGTTTTACACCTAGACGTGAGCGTTCCAGCTTGTGTTTCACTTCATAGTAATGGGAAAGAAACAGAATGGTGGGGTTTGTCCAAATTCCCACTGGAAGCAGACCAGAATTGAAACCCATGGAAACACTCAAGTGTAATAAAGAGTGGAATCTATTATCTTTGTGTAATTGTCAGAACATTACATGATTTTGCAGTGGTAACTTCGTCTTAATTTAATTGCCGGAAGACAGGTTTTAATTAGTTCATCTTTCATAACTGACTTGGAACTTCCAGTGGTTGTTTGTTCTTCCCTTACAGCATGGCATCTGAATGCTTCTGCTCTTGCACATTCTCCTGCTTGATACTCTTCTATTTCCCATATAATCTCTTTCACATCCGGGCAGTTCAGGCACAATTTGCAATTCCTTTGATGTCAGGAGGGCACAATGGAGAACACGATTAGGATCAGGCCTACTGGTCTGTGTGCTTACCATCAGCAAATTATTCCAGATAGAACTTAGTTCAGAAAGCATTCTATTTATTAAACAGTCTCTAAAATTAGAAATGGGAAGCTTATGTTCAAAAGCAACAATGAAGAAATGTTTATTTTAACAACTATGACAGCCTGCATCAAAAATGGTGAAGGCCAGCTCCTCAGCAAGTACAGTTACCACTGCCATCAGTGCTGCTGCTGCACTGATCGTGTTAACTTGGGTGCTTCCCTCAGTTTTCAAGCTTGACGTACAAGATTTAATCTTCCGATTGATTTTCTTTTTTTTTTTTTGTAAATGAAGCACGTTTCCTTTTATATGAAATCTTATTTATTCCCCAAATATATAACAGTAATTTAAAATATACAAAGAGGAGGTTTTAATTCTAGCTATTCTTGTTTTGAATAAGCTTTATATGCTCAGTAAGCCTGCTCAGCAGAAATAAATGATCAATTTTGTTCTGAGATGTCAGCTTTATTACGTTTTTTAACTGGCTCTTTCTCCCTCAAAAGAAGTTGGGATAATTAATGTTTCTATAATGTTGTAGATTTGGCATCAGGAAGAAAGACCTGGAAACATTAGTATTTATATATGCTTTAAAGCAGCAGACAAAACATTTTCTAAACTTAACTACATCTTTTAAGCTTGTGTCTTGTGTGAGGAACCTGATTTGTGACTTCAGACTTCCAGAAGTGGTGCCTAGAGTACATAATCTGCTTCTGTCACAAGTCAAAGTTCCAAATGCTGAAACCAAATGCTGAGGCAGCATTAGGCAAGGCCAGACAAAGACCTGAAGAACAGTTTCTATCCTCAGTGCAGCAGTGAAGTGTTACCTTTTGCATGTGCGTTTCAGACAGTAAAGTTTAAAATTCATTCCATAATCCCATACATTTTTTTTCTATATGTCAAGTAAGAGGAGTATTTGTGCTCCCTATTAACATTGCGGTAATTAGAAGTTTCAGAGTAGATTACACAACTGGTGACATTCTGGCATCTCGAGACACTCAATTTCTCATTGCTAAGAAGCAGAGAGAATAATATGACTTAAAACTCCCTGGACTTCCCTCTTTGCAAGGATCTCAAAATATTTGATAGCTGGTGGAGATGGAGAAGGAGATGACACTACAAAGCAATACACAATAACAAGAAAGCCAAAGTGCGCACCACCCACTCACCAAAAAATAAGACAGGATAAGCTGTACTCATCTTCCCCCATCAAAACAGGGATGCCATCCCTTCTTGGCAAGCACTGCCCCTTCACTTCTAGGTGAACAATATCGAGGATAGCATTTATTTTGCTAGCACTAATACCATATACCAGTGCTGTTGCAGCTAGTGCATTTATCAACAGCAATCCCAAATCTGTTATATCTCACTTCAATAAATCATTTATTTTTCAATGTTTGTGAAACTGCCCCAGTGAAAGTCCTTGGGTTGACATTGGCAGGCTGTATGGGAACTGCTGAGTCACAACCTGAACCACTGATTGAGCGCCTGGAGGAAAGACCAGTCAGCCCTGGAAGCACAGGTGAAGGCAATTCACCTGTTGTGACCGGAAGCCAGGCTCCACCCCTCTTAGGCCTCATTTAAGGGCTGACTGCCACCAAGGTAGTATCTCTTTCTAGAGATCTCTCCTTGGTGGAGGTTTTCCCTCTAAACCCAGAATCTTCTGATACAGGTAAGTGGCTTTTTTCCCTTCCTTCACAGCACCTTTCTACCATGCTGGTCCTTCTACATCTTTTGTAATGCCTTTTCCATTGTGTTGATCTTTCCAATTGCTACACAGGCAAACAGCAAAACTATTAACGTGACAACTGCCAGAATGCAAATCTCCACCTATTTATGTGCCCTGTGATGCCATTGGAGAGTCACTGTCATCCCATGACTTCACAACAGGGCAGGCATCTATCAATACCCCAAATATGCAGCCCATATGAAGCCTTCTGGTGACTTTTGCGTCTATGTCTTCCTGCTGGAACATGAGATGTCAAGACCTTCCCAGCTGTACGTGAAACACCAGAGTCCCGCTCCCAAAGCCTGGCCTTGTGAATTGCTGCATATTAATAGTCTAAGATTTTAATATTTTCCCTCCCCAGTACACTTAAAGACCCTAGTACTACTGCAGTTGTCTGCATTCTTAGAATCACAGAATGGTTTGGGTTGGAAGGGACCTTAAAGGCCTCCTTATTTCAGCCACTTGCTGTGGGCAGGGTTTCCATCCACTAGATCAGACTCAAGGCCCCATCCAACTTGACCTTGAGCAACTCTGTGGATGTGGCATCTACAGCCTCTCTGGGCTGCCAGTACCTCACCATCCCCTGAGTGAAGTCATCTCCTCCTAGCATCTAACCTATATCTCCCCTACTTTAGTTTAAAACCATTCTGCCTTGTTCTATCGCTATCAGACGGTGTAAAAAGTCATTCTTCCTCCTGTTTATAACCTCCCTTTAAGCCCTGGAGCCTCAGCGAAGTCACTGGAACGCACCGACTTTTCGGTTGTAACCTGACCTCGTCACGCGGTTGGTGCCAGCCGCGGCCCGCAGCGCTCCCCTTATAAGTAGGAACAGCAGCGGGCTGCCAACCGCAGGACACGGCGCCACGGGGGCTGGGGCGGTAAGGGCCGAGCCGCGAGTACGGTGCGGACGGGCGGGAGCATTCCGGGAGCAGCGGAGCCGCTCAGCCCGTGGCTGGGGGACCGCGGCTTCCCCCGATTTTTGCGGGGCCAGGTAGGGGCCGGGAGCCCGGGGTACGCCGGGCAGCGAGGGGATTGGGCAGCGGCCGCTTCTCCGTGCTGGAACCGGAGCGGCCCCGCCGGCACAGCAGGCGGCGTTTGTTGCATGCCTGAGCGTGTAGCTCACCGGCTCGGGCACTGAAAGTACAGCACTGTCCCTGAAGAATACAGGAGCAATACACCTCCGTATATTTTTATATATGGATATTTAGAAGGTTGATTAAAGCTAATAAATGAGCTTTGGCTTTTTTTCCCCTCAAACACTTCCTACAGTGTCAGTGAGTTAAAGCAGACAAGGATGCCTGTGGTTACACGGATGTATTTTAATCCCTAGGTTTCACCGTGTAACCGTTCTCCTGTCTCTTCTCCTTTAGTCTCCGAGGCTGTTTCCCCTCTCAGGCGGCAGCTGGTGTTTGGATTTATAAATGATCCCTAGTGTTGCATTATTCAAAGACTTCAGCAGGCATCGGGCCATGGCATGGCTGTGTTTGTTTTCCTAAAGCTCTGTGGCAATACAGTGTGCCATCAGTTCATTCCTGATCATTAGTAGTTGCAGTTTAGGACTAGTCACATCATAGTTCTAGCAGTAAACTAACTTCATGCCTTTAACCTCAGAAACGCAAATTGTAGAATTTATCTTAGGTTTGATAAGCTAATTAGCCTAATTAGCACTCATATGATCTAGAAGCATTTGTGAAAGACTTTGGGGAAGCTCAGAGGTGTCCAAGGGGTACTGAGGGCATAAGGTGACAGTCCTGTCCAAGGGGAACTGAAACTATTTGAGGTTCTGCCTTTTAAAGTACTTTAATGAGATGAATCACATTTCACTACAGTGATGATTTCTAAGGCCTTATTTTATAAAAATGCTCGAGCAACAACTGCAGCATTTGGCAGGGCAGATTGGAGCAGCTGGGGGAAGCTGCCTGCCCCATGGCTGCAGGGTACTGCTGCCCTGAGGCTGCCAGATCTCCAGAGCAGACTTCACAGCCTGATTTTTTTTTTTTCCCTGCATTGGTTTAGTGTAATGCATCGCTCTGGAAAATGCTGTAGAAGCCTCTCTATCCACCAAACATTTTTCATTTTTCTTAATACTAAGAAAGACACCAAGTAACTAGCCATTAGGCTTATTATGGAGATCTCAAAACCCGTAAGAAATGCCATAATGTGTCAGGCTAGTGGTCTGCCCAGCCCAGAGGGGTGTCTTGGGCAATGGAGAGAGGAGATAAAATTTAAGGAAGCTAACCTGGGCACATGCTTCTATTTTCTGCTGCCAGCCACAGCTGTGGCTGGATGTCATACATACAGGTATCCTCTGCACTTCTGTCTGGTTTAAATATTTTGTTGGTTTTACTGTTTCCTAGATCTAATACGGCAGTTTTGCATTCAGCTTGCCTTCATTGCTTTGTAAAAGCTCAACCATATCATCCCTCAAACCCCTCTCCAAAACAAACAATCCAGCCATTACTCTGCCTCTCTGGAGCAGTGGTAGCCTCATTCACATGATCATTTGAATTGCCCTTCTTGAGCTGAGACCAGGACTGTGCCTAGTATTCGGGGTGTGGGCTAATATGATGCCCCGTGTGATCATCTCAGTGGCCTTCTTGGTGATGCCCAGCATTTTGTTAATTTTTGCCTGCCACTAAAAAATTGGTGATACAGAGTAACTATGGCTATTAATACTTACATCAAATGTCACAAGAACTTACAAATACTTTGGGTGATAATTGTAACTATGCGTTGGGATTTTGAAAATCAGTGGTAATTAGGTATCTAATGTCTTTAGTGCTGTTCCAGAATATCACTTTTTGTTAGAAATCTCTGTACAGATGAAATATTCTCAGGAGCACACAAAGCATTTTGAATGATAACACATCACATGCATTTGTTTTGTTTGAATTCTTTGACTGTAAAAGGTGAAGCAAGTAGAAATTCTAAATTGATTGATTGTTGTCTTGCTATTAGACAATGTGAACTCCTGCACCTAGGAACCATTTACTTAAACAGCTTTATTGCCACGCAAAGTCCTCAGTATAAGAAATGTATGTAATGCTTTTCATTTTGATAGCTTAAAAATTTGATAGCTTTTTGGTCACTGCGATTTGCTGGGGAAGTAACTGCTCATACAAAGCAGAAGGAAAAATGGTGAGTATCCCAAAATAAAGCCTACCCTTTGTCTTAAGCACAAGAACACTATGCACTACTAGAGATGATATTTGGTGTGCTTTGGGTCCTTCAGATATGTGAAGGGGAAAAAAAAAAAGATGATTTTTGTCAAGGTGCTTATGCTGTTGCTCTGGTGAATCCTGCAAAAAACTTGGAGTTGGTTAGCTTTGGAGGTTTCTTTGAAGCTGATTTAGAAATGGTGGTGAAGCTTGCATTTTTTAACTAAAACTTTAATGTGGAGATTGAAAGGGATAACTTCATCTTTCTGATAATGCTGAATATGATCAAAAATCATGTATCCTATCATGTACTTTGTTAATGGTTCTTCAATGGAAGTCAAAGAAATGAAATACACCTGAGTCACTGGAATTTAACAATAATGTGATCCATCATGTGGCCCAGAAAAGCCATTTTAGAGGATTAGAGTGTAATATTAAGCTGTGAATAATATTTATAGCCACCTTGTAAAATTCTTCTTGGCTGGGGTGAGTAACTTTTTGATAAGCAAATAAAATATCACCCTATATGTTTTTCATTTTTTCTCTTACCCAGATATTTATGTTATCTTCATTATTAAAGTGGAAAGGGTGGATACACAGGTACCTGTGTCACTGCTATGGAGGACTGCTTTCAATGAAAGCGTATCCTGGGAACATAGAGACTGGACTAACTTTTGCTATAGCAAAAATCATATTTCTATATATATATATCAAAAGATCATATTTCTAAGGGTTATTTGTGTAATATGGTCTGCTGTGATTTTAGTTACCTGGTAAAATGTACTTTTTTCTCAGACTTTGAGACTGTCTTACAACCATAACATCCTTACCATCACCTTGTGTAACTCAGCTGGGCTCAGTGCAGCTACATAAATTTATATGAGATAACGATGTGACCCCATGAAAGAAAGGATATGAGCAGCTTTGAACTTGTTCAAATCTAAATTTTATATAAATTAGTCTAGATTTGCCCTCACAGGAGGACAGAACATTTTCATCCTGTGCTGAAATTCAGTTTCTTTCTGCTCTTTACAGAAATCTTACCTCAAGGGTGAGCCCGCCTCACAGTGTGCACATATCAGTTTCTTTTCCTCCAGTTTACTAATTTAACAGCTCATGAATCAGACTGCACTGCTCAGCACTCTGTTGTGCTTCTGATAATTAATCAGATATGGCTCTAATTAATGACTTTCAGCAGAATTTAACTGTGGTCATCTGTAACATCATCTATTATTGATGTATTGCAGGAATATAAGCAAAAGAACTTGCAGGAATTTTCTAATGAAAATTATAACAGCTTTTTCCATCATATAATCTTTGTTGCACTGCTTAAGAGAGGCTTCCTCATTTGAAGCTATCTGCCCTTTTATGCATAGCTGCATGGTGTGCCGTATTGTTGAAAGTTTTCTAAATTGCAGGCAGTACCATAGCAACTACCATGTAGTAAGAAGGCATCTGTTTGGCCAAGGCTCCTGGTACATGATCTCAGGGCAGAGTGTGGGCAGCCCGGAGTCAGAAGAGCTCACCAGGAGCCAGACACAGATGTTGCAGGAAATGTGAACCTGTTAAGTGTCTTCTTTCGGCCTTATTCTTTGAGTCATCCCTTTGTCACTAAAAGCAAAACCTTCAGGCTGTCTGGTCAGAGCTGTGGTTTTTCTTGTTTCCATAATTTTTGAATTTTGAAGACAGCAAAGATGACAAAAGATGTGTTATCTTTCACTGATCAGAGATACAAAAAAAGGTAGTGTCTGTCATGTCAGGAGGGAAGCCAACCTGGCAGCAGATGTATTTATAAAATGTACTCAATTTATGCAAAAATTGAATGTAGTTGTTTCTTAAAAACAGAATTGACTTCAAAAAAAAATTATTAAACTCAAAAAACTAAAATTAGTATACTAGTTCTGATTGATAAATGTGATGTTAAATGACCTGTTCCCAAGAATTCTCTTAAATGTTTCAAAATTCTCTGAAAATAGAAGATGAGGTTTTGCTGTAAAACTAGCACAGACAATTATGAAAATGTTCTACCAGTAAAAATAAAAATAAAAAACAATGCTTCTACAGCTCAATCTTATCTGTTGCTTTAACAAACTTTTTCACTAATGCATTATAAATACTTGCAGAATTCTGAAATACAGGTTTGTGGGTGGGTTGTTTTCATGTTGTTTTTTTTTCTTATGGGATTTCAGGTGCTTTGACTTTGGTTTGATGTTTTGAGGTGCATGCAGACATGGTACTAATGCAGCAAGCACTTTAGGAGCAAAGCAGACTGCTAAAACTTTGCTGGTTTTAAGCAAAGTGGCAGCAAGTCACTCTGATCACATGAAGACAGTTCAAAAACACAACATTATTATGGTGGAAGATTACAAATGTAAGCTATCTCTGCGATTGTCTGCCCCTCTTCTCAAAGTGAAGACTTGAAATTGGTTTGCCTGGTAGGAAGTACCCAATCAATATAAAAAGTTACCATTCAATTTGCTATTTCTGCTTTTGGAATATGGGACTTTGGCAGTTGCAGCAAATGAAGAATTGTGGGAGGCTTAACTCCTTAAGTCCAAACATTTAAAAATAAATAAGTAGAATTGATTAGTTCTAGCAAGAGAGAGGTATTATTTTTTTAATAATAAATTTGATTTAGTAGCAGTGCTGCCTTGTAAACTCAATAATAGAATGTTGGAAAGAAAATGATGTGAAACAAAGCACTTGCTCTTGGAAGATTTGGTAGCATTCCTCCTCCGGAGCCTGTGCTTAATCAATGTCTAAATGTTCTAGCAAAGTACACAGCTCTCTTGGATCAGACTGAAAAGTCAAGGCCTAAAATTGCATATGCATAACAATGCCTTGCTCCCTGTAATGCATAACATACATTTATTTAAAGTAGGGGCAATACCAGCACTAGAATTTGTTCAAAATAAATACTACCTCATCTTTTCTGACTTTGTTGTGTAGTTGAGGTTTGTGGTGCTTGGTAGCGATTGTTTTTTTTTTCTCTGAATTCATCTCAGTTTCTGGGTAGGTAGAGCATTTTGATGCAAGAATGATTTTAAGTACAAAAGTGATTCCTTTAGACAATTAGTCATCCTCAGAAGATTCCCGAGATGATTTTTTAATGATTATGGAGCATTTAACTTGTACATAGAAGCAATAATTTATCACACCCTAATAATATTAGGGAGAAGACACAAAGTAGACATCTACAAATCAGGTCACTTCAGTTTTGGTATGCGTGAAGCCAGGGACACCTCTGAAACACTTGAATTCTATTTCCTTTTTCACAGTTAGAGAAGTGGAAGAGCAGAGTTGAGGACCTGACTTCTGCAAGTGCTGAACAATTGTTTTTTCTGCTGACTAATAGCATCACTACATTGAAGCACTCCTAAAGTTTAGTTACCAAGGTTACTAAGAGAAGACTTGCTTTCTTGGTTGCAGCCCTCTTTGAGATGGTATGCTCTGTCCTTTCCTCCCTTCCCACATCTACAGATATAACGTGCTTTCCACGTTTCTTCTTATCAGTCAGAGGACAAGATACATATTTGACCTAATTGATATTTATTTTATCAGACTTGCAACAAAAGTGGAACAGTTGACTTATCCATGTACTTTCTCAAAAGTATTTCATATTTCAGCTAGGCTTGGGAGTTGCCGTAAGAGCAAGCACTTCCATGTTTTGTGAGGCACCACTAATGGAAGATGGTGTTATGTAGGGACAATTGCTAAGGAACAAATTCATCAGTGATTATTTATTTAACTAAGTAAAATAGTGATGTGACAGCTGGGCTGCTTTTTGCAAACACATACAGCAACTAATAGGTGCAAATCGGTTTTAGCATATTGAAATTGACACAGGCTGTTACTGCTGCTACTAAATACTGCTTTTTGGTCTGAGAGCTGTTTGGCAAGGGAAGACAACTTATCAAAGTATTCAGGACTGGCTTATTGGTTTACTTTTATGAAAACAGATAAATTCCCCTGGCACAATATGTGCACTGAAGAAATGTCTGGTCACATTTAGTAGGTGAAACAGTCACCTACTTGTTTGTGGTTTGTGTTCAGCTGATGAAATTCGTTAATGGCTGTAGGGGAACTGTTATGTCATGGCCTGAACTGATGATTGAGCACCTGGTGAAGGGGGTGGCTGGCCTAGGAAGCACAGGTGCAAACAATTTACCTGTGCTTCCCACGTGACTGGAGGTCCCATGGACCCCAGGTCAACCCCTTCCTGGGCTCGTTTTAAGGGCTAGTCTCTGGAGGGAGAGCTTTTCCTGTATGGAGATCTCTTCTTGAGAAGGAGTGGTCTATAGCCAGAGACCCTCATCACCAGTTGGGTGAGTAAACTTTTTTCCATTGTATGATTGTTAGTATTCCCAATGATACTTTGTTTGGTATTGCAGTGAACTTGGCAGAAGCAGTTTTGTTGTTTCCTAGGACTAACAATGGCAATCTGTAAAGTACATATGACTTCGACTTTAACATTTGGAGATGTTTGTAATACTAGGAATATTGAGATGTTTCTACACTTTAATGTAACTGCTACAGCATTACAGGAGATGAACCAGTTAGGAGAATGTTGTAATGTTTTGTTTTTCTTTGTTTTTTTTTCCAAGGAGCTTAGCTGAAAAATCTGTGGGTTGCCTTGTTTGTTTCTGTATTTTTGTCTGTGTATGTTCTCATTCACTTTTTGGGAGGAGGAGGGAGGTGCTTTAATTATTTTAAATCCTTAGTGAATTAATACGCTGCTTGCACTTTATTTATCCTCATGAAAGGTAATGGCAATTTTCAACAGATAAATGTTGTATTATTGCTGGGTTCTCACTGTGGAAGGCTCTAGGAAGTGTTACTGATGTGGGTTAGCTCTCTTACTGTAAATTCTAAGCATTTGCCATTTTTATGTTGGTAGGGGTCAGCTTGTCTCACCACTGAATCTGAGCTATTTCCTGAGCAATCGGTTGATTTTAGATTGTTTTCATCTGTTTTTGTATAAGATGCTTTAGGTTCACTAGTCTGTAGCAAATTGATACCTGTCTGTAGGGAGAAATCTCATCTACCTTTGGCATGAAGCATATGTTACTAGCTGTAAAGAATCCAGAAAGTATACTGGGGATTCTATTAACAAGAATATGTAGAGGAAAAGGGAAATTATATAACTTCTATTCTCCTTCTTAATAAACTGTACTTATATTTGTTTAGGGAGCTGATATCTTAAAATACAGTTGGATATGATCTTCAGAATACAGGAGTGTTCACTCCAGCTGGAATTCCTTTCCAGTCGTCCTTCTTTTCTCAATCTAGAAGATGAGAGGTACCCAGAACACTTTCTTGGGAATGCAGCTTTTCATCCTTTCCAGCTTGAGATGATCCATACCTGATGGTGTTCTAAGCCCAGCTTTACCTATTTTGAATTGGTAATTCAGGAAAGAGCAGCTGAATCTGAAAGGTTTCTTTGAAACCTTAAAAGCTGTACTGTACCTGCTGAGTAGGTTAGGATACACTACATAGGGATACTGGGAATAACAGTGTTGCTGCTTTGATTATTATTCATATTTCTATTTCCATATAAATATATTTTGGAATGCATCTTAGCTTATTTTCTGCTTGATCTTTTCCTTTTTATAAATAGGAGCTGCAATCCAACAATCAAAGGCATCTTTTTCAGGTGAGAAATAAAAAAGTGTATAGAATAAAAAGCTGCTTTAAAAGCAAACAACAAAAAAAAGATCTTTCAGTTTATAACTTTTAACATACCAAAGGAAAGCACTGCAAAGGAAGCATAAACTACACATCAGCAGAACAGGAAAGGACACTTAAATGCTCTAGTAACAACTTGTTTTTCAGTTAATCAGACATCTTTCTTCCTTGAAACAGATAAGAAAAATCATTCCTAATAAAATGATGATAGACTTACTGAATTGCTGGTACTGAATGAAGAGCACTTTGAGTTTAGTTTTAGGTTTTTTTCTGAATAAGGAACCTGTAAAGATTGTATACAGCCTTTGTGTATGAGTTTGTTAGCGTCTCAACAGGGTTAGTAAACCAAGGAAGAGGGACACAGAGCTGCGCAGTGTGCTCCCTACAGCTAATGCAATTGTGGATGATAACATGGTTGTTAACTTCTAATGGCTCTCCAGCCACTAAGTCTTCTTGCCTGTGGTATACCATCCTTAAGATGATAGGAGATACGAGAAATAAGTAAAAAAGGGGATGGGGAGTCTTAATATGTGTATTCAGTACTAGGTAATGAAATATTAGCACATATGCTTCAAATGATTTTCTCTATAAAAAATTTCTAACTGCTAACACTTCAGAAGTGGAAGTATTAAAAATTGTTGCTCTGTGCATTGAATGCTGCAAGTAGTACCGTCCTAGTCTTCGGAGTTAAATCCTGAAATGAATCCTATAAATCAACTGATAGGATTTGTAACTATGAAGCTTCAATGTGGCTTTGTTTTAACCATGAATTCTAAGTTCTAAGTTTAAAAAAAGGGAAAAAAAAAATTTAAGGGAATACAAGGACTTGGAATAGTGCTGTCAGGTATGTATGATAATTTCAAATGCAAAGAAATAAGAGAGCCCATCTAAAAATCACAAGCAGAGACATGTATGTAAGACATAACTGCCTGATATATTCTAGACCAGATGTTTAAAAAAAAAAGCAAACAAGTAGTGTGAAGCAGAGTGACTAAAACTGATTTCTACTGCTTTTGTATTGAGATAACTGAAGTTAGCTAAAATATATAAAGGTTATTTTTCAGTTCAAGCATTTCTCCCCACCCATTCTCTCTGTATTCATAGATTTTAGTGTCCCTTGTGTAACAGCTATAGCTTCTGTTCCTTATCATTGAGCCACCACTCGTCTGCCATCCAATGAAGGAACTATACAGGCAATTGCTAATAATGTACAAAGTATGTGCAGACTGGCTGCCTGCCTACCCCTGAGGAAGCCAGACCTGTAGGTTTGGGTGTTGCATGTGGGTTTTTGCCATATGCTGCACAGGTCCCAACTTACTTAAATAAAAAGTTTTCTTTTGACAGCCCTGCAGGCTTTAAAGTTATTCATAGGAGGTTGACAGAAGGACAGCATGAGGTGTTGTTTCCTGACAAAAACAGGTTAAAATAAAAAAAAATTCAAAACCTGACAGTTCTTAATAATAACTACATGAATTTCTAGAAATAGTTTCTAGCTATTTCTGTATATAGAGGAAAAAGAACTTTTTAATTATTGTTAAAGAACCTGCATTTCTGAGCTAATTTCTTTGTCTGTTGTGATGATACAGCAAACTGATCTTTTGATACTGTATGGTAACTGCTGAGTCATGGCCTGAACCACTGATTGAGCACCTGGAGGAAAGAGCCAGTCAGCCCTGGCAGCACAGGTGAAGGCAATTCACCGGTGTGACCAGAAGCCAGGCTCCACCCCTCTTAGGACTCTTTTAAGGGCTGACTGCCCCTGAAGATCTCTTCCTGGAGATCCCTCCTTGGTGGGAGCTGTTCCCTGTGAGCCCAAAATCTTCTGATCTGGGTGAGCACTCTTATTTCCCTTCCCTTGTTTCACCTTGCTATTGTGCTGGTCCTTCCATCTCTTTATAACATCTTCTCCATTCCGTAGGTCCTTCTGATTGCTACAGATATTTACCAATGTATCACGAATACATGGTTCTGAAAAGAGTGCTCCTTTTGTTTTGAGGAATGATGGGAAGATTACACTTAGTCAAGTTTGTGTTTTATGCTCTGTTTTTTTCTTTAGGGTGGAGTTTGAGTGTTTTCATGTCAATGAAGAGCAGGATACCTCTCATTCTTGTAGCCTGTGGCTCCTTTAACCCCATCACAAATATGCATATGCGTTTATTTGAGCTGGCTAGAGATCACCTGCACCGAACAGGTCAGTGAGGGGCTATTGTGAGCACATGCACATGATGTTTCACTGTGGAAAGGAAGACACTTCTAATACTTAGTATAGCTAAGCTGTACCTTTACAGTTGGCTTGATTTTAATATTCTTTATTGATGAATCAATGTAAAACTTTTGTGGCATATTCAGTACAGGAATTCTAGCACTAAATTTAAAGAAGTATGAGTGTTCGTACAAGTGAACTGTAAATTTTATCAGTAGTTTTAGTATATATGCATGGCATAGACTGAATTTCATGAAAGACAATGTTTAATAGCTTTGAAACTGGAAATAAATGTTTTTGGATTTCATTCTTATATGATATGTTGTATTTTAATATGAAGAAGTGCTACAGATGGCAGTTTTGACAACTGGGTGAAACTGGGGAAATAATGGTTAATCATTCATTATCCATCCTCTCTAAGAGAAACAACTGATCTCCTCTGCCAAAATAATTTCTTTCTGAATGAGATCAGAAAAGCTAGATGTCAGGTGACTAGAAGGTTTCAGCAACAAAGGAGAAAGGTGGGTAACACCAGGAACCAGGAATAAGAAAATCTTTGGAGGAGCACTATGCTCCAAGGTTGGTAACTTCTTTATTGATGACACTTATCTTCCTTCTGCCTGCTAAAGCATTTGCATCTGGAAGAGATTTGAAGGGAATCATAGCTTACTTGAAGCTGACAGAGATGTTCCTAGGAAGGTGGTGCAGTAAGAACCTGAGATGGGTGGTAGAAATGATGACTTGGGGACCTACTGACCTGTTTACCTTATAAGGCAAATTACATATTATAATTATATATATTGCCTTTCCCTGATATAACTATATCAGGGAGAATCCACGAGCAGGGTCTGCTGTGATAGGATGAGGAGAAACGGATTCAAACTAAAAGAGGGGAGATTTAGACTGGGTGTAAGGAGAAAACTTTCTACAGTAAGGCTGATGAGGGCACTGTAACAGGTTGCCCAGAGAGGGTGGTGGAAGCCCCATTCCTGCAGACATTCAAGGCCAGGCTGGCCCATGTTCTGATCAACCTGATCTAGCTGTAGGTGTCCCTGATCATTCCAGGGGAGTCAGACTAGATGAACTTCAAGCGTCCCTTCCATCTCTATGATAAAAATGAGTTTGGCCCTCAAATGTGAAGAGGGGTGGGATGCAGCAGAGCATCTGGTAACCCTTTCATACAGTTCTGCAGTAAAAGCAGCAGCTGTGTATTTGTCATATAGTGTGAGACTACTTTTCACAAGGAAGAATTGCATATCTCGCCCTGAGAACTGCCTCTGATTCTCTATTCTTCTGGAACGGTAAAATGATTTTGTTCATGAAGGACTAGAAACAAAGGCTTATGGGACTTGAATTTCCTTTTCGTAACTCCTTCGGGTGCCCAGGTGTGCAAAGAGGAGAAAGGCAAGACAAGACCAACTGGTAATTCTCTTTAAGCCATATGTTATAATCAAATCACTCACTTATTTCTTTACCTTGAAAGAAGGATTGACCTGAGAAATGAATTATGGTTCTGTCTGAATTGCAATTAATTCCCCAGTCTGTTCCAGGGTCTCTGTAACTAGGCTCCACCCTTTACTCACAGCAGTTTATTTAAACAAGTCTAGTGAAAGCCGTATTAAAAATAAAGTTTTGAAATGCTGAAATGAAATTTGTAACTCACATTGCAACTCAGTAACATCACTCCTCAGTTCTGTGCAGAGTATGACTTGCATTTTGACTTCTTAGTTCAGTGTGCAGGGACTTATACCAATAAGTATTCCTTACAGTAAAGAAGAGGAAAATTATATTCTGGGTTGCCTACAGTGTAATCACTTCACTTTATGAATGTTTAGCCCATTGCGTATGCAAAGCGAGAATCCTTGATCATCTTACGGAGCTTTACCTATCTCAAGCTGAGGCAGCTTTATTTGAAGTAACTAAAAATGTTTATATGTGCATATATATATATACACACATATAAACATTTTTACTGAGTTACTGAGTTGCAATGTGAGTTACAAATTTCATTTCAGCATTTCAAAACTTTATTTTTAATACGGCTTTCACTAGACTTGTTTAAATAAACTGCTGTGAGTAAAGGGTGGAGCCTACTTAGAGACCCTGGGATGAAGAGGAGAAACTGGAGCTTGTTTGCTGAGCAGGAGCACTAGTTGCAGGCTGGGGGCTGACTGGGCCTGGAAGACAGTAGTTATGTATCTCTAGAGCCGAGCTGACTGGTTGAAGTGAGGTAGTGATCTGCCATGTTTGTACTGATACCCTTCAGTCACAGCAATGCCCATTTGAAGCCAACATACTTGAGGAATGCCTGAAAAAGTAGCTAGCTGAGTGTGAGATCAACTACTGTGAGGGGGTGATGCCCCAGCCTTGATAACATTACCTGCTGCTGGTGCTTCTTCAGTACTTCTGCTCAGCTGCTAGTCAAGCAGGATTGATGAGCTATGCAATATCTTGGCTGGAGTTCACAGTCAAGTTTTCCTGTTATGAATGACATGACTACCCTAATGTGCATCCTGACTGACATCTCCAGTAATTCCGCCTGCCAGCTTTTGCCAATCATTTCAGTTTCAGATGCTGTCTAATCTTATTTTTCATACATTCTTACTATAAGTAGGATACTTCGTTGGGTTTTTGATACTTTAAGCAGCATCAGCAATTTCATTGCTGGATGTCAAGTAATTCATTTTTTGTTAATACCAGTAAACAAATCTTCTAATGCCACTTTCTAAATACAACAGACACATCTAAATGTAACTGAATATCTTTAATGTTTTTCTTTATCTGAATTTTGTCCCTAGTCATATCAATTTGACTCTTCACACATCCTCACGCATGGCTAGACTTTTCTGAGATTCAATCCTTTGTTTTATAATTTTCTTGAAACTTACACTGACTGTGCTAAATACCTTTTCAGACTGTTAACACCTAATGTAAGATGCCTTTTTCTTTGACTGTATCTCTCATATTTGACCAAATGTCCAAAGTACTGAAATCAACCTGTGTAAGATGTTTTTAGAACCTTGTTTGCCAAGTACTGCCAGTGGAGGGCACTTACATGACCAAGTTTCCAGATGAGACCAAAAAGGATGCAGGCCAAAGGAGAGAAAGGAAAGAGAAGATGGATGTTTCTGGCTCTGACAACAGAGGTGCAAGGGAGAGGTGAAGGAAAATGATTTACTATCTCATGAAAATGTGAGGCTGATGTGAGATGTTGGTTGTCAGGTGCAGTTCTGGGCAGAACAACTGAGAAATCTGAGCAGTGATTAGTTACTAATCAGAAATTCAGAAGCTTCTGCTGTTCAAGGGCTGCATCTTATAAAAAGGGACTGATAAGAAGGGGATGAGGTCAGATTGTAACAGCAGCAAGTCAAAGTCTGCATTCCTGCTGTTTTCCTGCAACAATTCTGATAACCGGAATTTTAAAACAACACAAAAAAGGCTTTGATCCTACTGTTTGGGTGGTGTGTGTAACAACACAGATATGATTGGAACAGGATCAGATTTGCAGTAATTACTTATTGCACACGCAGTAGATATTAACAGACATTAGCTAGAATTCATTGCACTTGAATTAAAAGGAAACAAATCTTTGATTTTTGTTTTCATTACAAGGCTTACAGCAATTGGTTGCTTAAATAGAGTGGCAGGTACTTGTTTAACTGTGCTAGGCTCTGTCCTGGAAGGCTGTATGGAGAGATGTATTTATGGCCTAGGGCATAGAAGGAATTAAAGCTATTTTTGCACTTTGCAGGGGTGCAAATCAAAGCAACCAAAGGATAAATTTAAGACATTTCAAGATATACCACATCTCTAAAGATGACATTTTTATTATATAAAACTCAGTTTTCCTAGTCCTTGTTGATACATATAGTTTAGCTCATAATCTTTTCCTGAATTTAAGAAGTGCTTTTATAAGTGTTCTTCTGTTCCACAAGTTTTGGTGTCTTACTCTAAAACACAGTGGAATAAAAGGTGGGCATCCCCTGTTTGCAGTGATATTCAGGTTATGCTCTACATCTGGGGTTGGTGTCCTAGTATTCTCTGGGGAAAAAAAAAAAAAAATTGCTTCCCAGTGATATTACATGGCAAAAGGCAGAATGGATGGAAGATTTCAGGCTAGGGTGCCCTCTGGGCAGAGGATCATTAATCACTCATTAGCATTCATGGTATTAGCTTTTGTCTTCCTTCCTGGAGGAAACAGTCATTTGCAAAGCTGTCTATAGACTGCCATTCCTTTTTCGTTTTTGTCCAAATCCAGTGAACTCTGAAAGAAGTGGTATTTTGAGGTCTTGATATGAAATGTTTCATCTAGACATGATGCGTGGAGATCATACAGCATTTGTTTAGGACTGATCATTGTACATCCCCAGGAACTCTTCTCCAGTGGAGGAGTAACTGAAGTCTCAGTGTATTTGAGAGTGGCTGTCCAAGTGTGGGATGAATCTGTATCTTTAGGCCCTGCTGTTCATGCAGCCAGGTGGATATGATATATGTTTGTCTAGGTACTCATGTGGCCTCATGTGACTCATCTGTCACTACAACCTTTGCACACCTCATCTATTCCAGTGAATGCATCTTTAAGCACTTTGAAGTGGTGAAGGTAAAGCCATCCATCCTATGAAGAGCTGGATGTCACAAAAAGATTATTGTTCTGATGTATTTGTTGTTTACTTTTGATTTTCAATGCAATGACAGCTAAATTGCTTACCTCCTTTGATTTTCCTTCTGTTGAATTCTCACAGAGGGTTACTGAACATAAAGTCTTGACTATTTTCTTCTTTTTTTAATGCTTGGCAATATCTACATATATATGAAGGGAAGGTAAGCAGGATTATATCATTTTAACGTTTTATCTGTAAACAGCTTTGACAAAGTCATATTTGGGGTTTCTTGTATCTAGTTATTTTGTGCTTTCTTTTCATTTTCCCATGCTATATGGCATAAGAACAAAGATGTTAGACATCCCCCACACCCCAGTTAATTATAATCTATAAATAAGGCTAATATTTTGATTTTAATGGAACAATTAGAAAGCTTTTTATTGTGTTTTCCTAACATTAATAGTCTGAGAGTTCTGGGAGCATAATTGCTATCTCTAGTGATTTCAAGGGAAACCATTACTATTACCTTGATACAGAATTGTATTTTGTGATTTTAATGTATGTGTACTCAAAAAAAAAAAAAAGAAATTAAATAATCCTATTAATCATATTTTGAAATGCAAATGTCTGGTTTTTTTGCTAAAGTAATGTAAGCTTTACGCTATTGTTGCATCTTAGATGCCTTCAATGTGAGACTAATTATTTTCAACACTTCTGATAAGTTTTTACATCACTGCTGCATTTTGAAATAGCTGCCATTTTTGTCATCAAGCAGGCCTTACTTAATCAGTGATTTGCTTTATGTATTAATTTGTGTAAATACTGTGATAAAATTGAGACTGCTTATCAGGCTCATTTATTCTTAGATATGTGGGTAATGTAGGCTTAATGAAGCAGAGAAAATGCTAATTTCCTAGGCAAACCTTCAAAACCCTGGACCAAAAATGTGCAGTTGTGTCATGCAATTGTTTGTATTACTTCTGAACATCAGTCTCCATTGATCTCTTAACGAACTTGCTGGACCCACTTCCTAGTGAAAACTGGGAGTGGTTAACCTCAGTCCAAGGGAATTTACAGTACAAATAATCATGCTGTTAACATCATAAAAGCCGTTCTAAACTATCTTTCTCAACATGACCTGGTAAAAAATGGAATTGGGTAGGATGACTCAGGATATTCTGCCAGGTGAGGCATTTTTAAGTTGGTTGAACCTGAATGTGTGGTTTTTCTGAGCTTGTCTGCTTCATGCAGCTGCTCAATTTTCCAGGCATACCTACATTGATCTGTGACCAAGAGTGTTGGTTCTTCCACCCACTCAGGTTGAATCCTGCCTTTCACACTGGTGGACCACACCAATCAGATGTCAGTCTTGTGTTCAGTGCTGTTAAGGAAACTGGGGCAGTCTCCAGGGGGAAAAAAGAAAAGCCAAGGGATTTTGGTTTGGCTCATGCTTAGATAAGTAATGAGTCAAAATCTGTCAGCTTAAGAATTTTTTTTAGGCTGAGATCCATATGGTCTTTAAGATCTATGTATGCAGGAACTGAAAATGTGCGTATTTCTAGGCTTTGAGTTGTTTAAACAATGTCATAGAAGCTAACAGCAAGTCTGTACTTTTCCTATTATAAAGTGTAAACTGAATGATAAGGAGTTTCATTGTAGCGTAGAGATGAGATTGGCAATAGTCCATAATAATTTTATGTAAACCTACATCAGCGAAATTTGTGAAGTTTTGCAGTTTTAACAGGGGTATTAAAATAAATGAATCATCTGCTGCTTTCAGTCATATGAAAGCATAAAATCTTACATACAGTAAAGTTAGCATTAATTACTTGTAACTATTATATGTTGGTACTGCCTGTTTACAGAGATGTGCTGTAACTCTAAAGTCTTATCTAGAAGGCTTTACTTGGGAGAGTTAACTTCGTGTAACTAATGAGGATTGGACTAATTCTTAGCTGTAGAAATGCAAGAGGCAAGTTTTGCAGGCAGTGTGCAGCAGAGTGAAGTTTACAGAAGCTGTTTATGCTAAAACAGTGCTGCCTAAAGGCAGTGTTTTGGAAGAGGAATAAGATAAAACAATGCTCGAATACATTCCTGTTGCAAACTGCTCTGGAGGTGACAAAAGAGAGAACGAGTGATGGGGTAGGTTAACACCATAAGACCGCAGAGCTTCCTAGCCTATCATGGATTTTTGTATGATGCTGAGAGGAAGATAGGTAATGACAAAGTTTCATAGTCCATTTTCAAAAAATGTTTACCCATATCCATTTAGTAGGGAAACTCTAGCCATGTAAAACCCCTTTAAAAGAAAAAAGAAAAATTCTAATAGAGTAAAACCGTGTATGGGAAACAGTTCACTTAAATCCAATAATAAAAAACCAAGAGTCCGTTAAAGCTTAGAAGAAAAACAAACATGTACAGAATAATTATCCGAAGTCTTCAAGTGTTTCTGCTTTAAACTGTCAGCAAAACATGCGTATATGAAGACATCTAGACCCCAAATGACTAAGGTTCTTGAACCCTAGAAGAAACAAATTGTTCTCATCTAGTCTATCTGTAGTTAACTGTATTTTGATTAATGTGTAGCTTTAAAAATAGGTTTTAATATTTAAACATCCAAACAGGCAATAAAACAGATTTCCCAGTGACAATTGATAGCATTCAAAAGAAGTATAATGTGAAGGTAATTCTGACTCAAGGAAAGTTTGAAACTGCCTGTAATAATTAATGGGGCAAGCAAGTAATAGCAGTAGAAGGTGGCAGTACTTCATGATTTTCTTTGTGTGCCCGCCAAGATTCAAGCACATTTGAGCATTTAAAGTCTAGAATTACAGAAGAGGACACAAGTTACTTGGAGTCAGTAATTTTGAGCTACGCTCTTGCATTTTTAGATTGTAGATTCTCATCTCTGTTGTGCTTGTATAGTGCTGGGTTTTCAATCACCTTGAACTGTTACTGTCTTTGATTTTCAGTATCTGAACTGTTAGAAATCTTCCTTTTTTCCTCATTCAGTTGGTTTCATTTCTAACATAGAACAAGCTGATATGGCATCAGAGGCTCTCATTCCATCCAATTTATCCAGTTGTAGGCCAAACTTCAGACTGAAATGTTCACAACCCTTAAGGATGTGGCAGAGTTGCACTCATTAGCTAGCATGACCACAGAATCTTAATTTTTACATTTAATACATGTTTGAAATATAATGGAACAGTTTATATCTGTAGAAACTGACCAGTGAGGAACAGAAATGTAGAAGATAAAGTTCTATAAGAAAAATACCCTAATGGTGGTACTGTGTTTTCCTTTCTAAACTGGAATTTATTATAGCCTTGTATCTTATCAGTGTATCAGAATAATTGTTATTTGTATGTCAAGAGGAAATGTTTCCAGGTTCAGGTCAAGAGATCGATTTAATCATATACACATCTTTGCATGTTCCTGGGAAATCTTACCTTACTCTATTGACCATTTTACCTATGCTGAAAATGATTTTAAAACAGAGGATGAGTTACGCTGTCATTTTCCTAGTAGACAGCACTGTAAATCCTATTGAAATTTAACGTTCTTTAATTTCAACTCCCCTCTTTTGAAAATTGTATCCCTATTTTAGAAAAATAAAATTGTAATTTTTAATATAGAAATAATAAATTATGATGCCCTAATATCAAAAACTATGAGTCCAGGGCAATCATTTTCATTATGGAGCACTAGAGGAAACTTGCTGCATTGTGTGAGTTTGTCATGGTTTTGTGATTTTCGGTTATTGGTATTCCACATCATAACATCATGTAGTGGATATACCTAGTTCTCAGAAGAGAAGGACTACTACAGTCCCCACGGTACTTTGCTCCTTTGTTACCATTTTCCAGCCGGAGGGAAAAGATAGAAGCTCGCAGTATAAAAACTTGCAGATCACGAGACCTCGTCCCTTTTTTCTGCCGTCTTTCGTCTTGGCAGCACCTCGCTCTCCAGCCATCTTATCGTCGGTAGTAGAGTAAGGCCTACCTTGATTTTGGGACATTCTCTCTCTCTGTATTGGATTTATCAGCTTAAATTGTAATTATATTGTATTATAGTGTGTTGTTTTGCATTCCGATATCGTATTTAGTAAATTAGTTTGTTTCTCCTCAGATTGTTGCCGCTGTTCTTTGCTCTCAGGGCCATCTCCCTACCCTTTTCCCCTTTCCCCTTTTCCCGGGGCATGGGCCCTTGGGTCCCCCGTCCCCTTTGTCACGGAATCAGGCCTAACGCCCGTAAACCGTTGACAGAGTTTTTGTTGAAACAACAGAATTAAAAAAAAGATACTTTAGTATCATATCTATGGTAGTTATTTAAAATGCATGTGTTATGCTAGAAATTTTCCGTTTTGTTTCTGTTTATTTGAAACACTTCTTCCCTTTTCCCAGTTTGAGGGATGCAACTCATATCAGTACTTTATTTCTCTGATTTATTAAAATAAGAGTTATATTTTTCTAGTTTTGCTTCCTGACAGAAACCCAGAAATGCAAATTGTAACAAAAAGAGCTTGTATGAACATCTACATTAGAATAATGGGAAAATATGCCTACATTTTCAAATTTAATTAACACTGTGAGACAAAAGGGGTGTTTAAAGTCAGCTCAGCTGATGTTTGGACTATAAATTTCTATGTAATTTTAGCTCCCATTAGCCCACCTTTGTTTTTGAATCATCTTATTTGTCTGACTTGCATTAATTACAGTCACAGTATGCTGTAATTCTTGCTTTACCACAATGAAAAGGCACAATGATTTTGATAAATAACAAGCAGCAGGCCCTTAACAAAGCATTGGTCACTTAAGTCATCCATTATTCTGGCTGTCTAAAAGCTGTACTGATAAAATTATTGGAATATGAAATTTAATTCTACTGAGCAATTTGGGTAGTTTGCAACATAAATTATAAATGTCTCTGTTTGCTTGAAAATTGCATGTTTACCTCTCCTTTTTGTGTCTAATAGGATAAATATATTGATAGTACTTCTGAGCAGTTCAGAGGAACAGGAAGGTTATTTTTCAATTCTTTTAAATTGCTGTTTTTTTATTAAAAATATTACTTAGATCAGGTTTTTCATGGCTTCCCGTAACTTTGAAGTTAACTGTGCTTTTAGGAAGAGGTTAAACTAGATGAGCTCTTGATATTCTATCTGCCCAAAATGTTCAAAATTCTATGAATATGATTATCTTTTTTCTTCTGAAAGGAAGATACCAAGTGATTGAAGGCATAATGTCTCCTGTCAGTGATGACTACAGAAAGAAAGGCTTGGTTTCAGCAAGACATCGGATAGCAATGGCCAAACTAGCACTGGAGACATCTGACTGGATTCGAGTTGATCCATGGGAGACTGAGCAGGAGTCATGGACAGAGACAGTAAAAGTGTTAAGGTAGTTAAACTGGTTTTTGTTTCTTTATGAAGTTCCTGACTGTCAGAAATCTGTCAGGCTGTCAGATCAATGCACAGAACTTGCTCATATAAAACATCCAAGCAAAGCAGAACATATCTGTTTATGGTATCACCTCTTAAGAGGCAAAGTATTAGATCCTTGGCAGTGAAAAATTCATGTTGCTTTCCTTCAGAAAGGATGTCTTAATCACTATTTCCCCATTTTGAGTCTTTAATTTCCCAGTGCAAAGCAGATATGCTTTCCCCAGAGGGTTCAGCATGCAGAGCACTTGGCTCTCATGTTACTTCTGTAGTTGTTAAGTCTCTAACCAGGTAATAGAGAGATCTTAATCCAAAATTAAGGAAGTTTACAAACAGATCTATTCTTCAGATAGCTAATTCTAGATTAGCTGTCTTGGCAATATTATGCCTACAGGTTTATCTGTTCACACTTGATTAAAAAATTCTCTTATCAGCTCTAATGGCATGTTAAACCCAAACCCATAATTGCTCTTCAAAATAACTGAGTTTGCTGTTACTGTGCTAGAAGGAGGAAAAAAAAGAAAAAAAAATTCATCTGAAACCTGCCTTGAAATGTACTTTTTTTTTTCCCGTAAGCTTTTCCTTGATAAGAAATGCATTACAGGGCAAGGTATAAAAACAAACTTCTTTTGCTGACCACCTTCTGGAAACACATGCACTACAAAAGTCTACAGGTGCTGTGAAAGTGAAAGACTTTGAGAAAGTGTTCTTCAAGAAAGCAAGTGTGCTGTAAGAAGTATTAATTAGTTCACATTCCTGCCCACATCTTCTAGCTTACTTTCTAACTGGAAACAGTGAAAACAGTTAGAACTTAATGCTGAACTCTGTCCCTGGAATAGGGAAGCAGTAGCTTGATGAAATGGCACAGGTAAGTGCATTGTAACTGTCACACTTGAATATTTTCTCAAAATGTCTCCTCTTTTCAGTATTTTGAATTGTACACTTCAGTAGAAGTTTGTGTCCTGAAAGGCAGTCATGAATGGCCTTTTCCTACAGTACTACTTCTGAGTGTGATGAAATTGTCACATACCATCAAGATCTTTGGACTTTGCAGAGGCTAACAAATAGTTTTGACATGGAAGAGTTTTAAGCACCAGAGCTAATATCCCACTTGTGGCAGTGTCATTAGTTGCCTGTTACTTAAGTGAATATGAAAATTTTGGAGATTATCCAAAGGCTGTTTTTTTCTTAAAAGAAGAAAAGGCAGCATGATAGAGCTATTTCCTCACTAGTTGCTGTGCCTGAATATTCTTCCTAGGCAAGAAAACAGTATCTTCCACACCCAAACAACTACATTAATTCCTCTTGTAATGTAAACTTAATTGCAGTACAGATAGACATTTTTTTATTCCAAATTAATTCAGATGTCAGAAAGTGCTTGATAAACTGACAGATTGGCTTGTCCTTTTTGATGTCTCTTTCAAATAACATAATCCTCCCCACCTCAGCATTTGAAATGCCTGCTGAACAGACCTTTTGGCAGTTACGATTTTTGCACTGCTTGTGCTGTAAGTCCTGCAGTGAGTTCTTTGCCAAAAACTCTTCATTTTGAATCAAGGCCCAAGAATGTCAATCCATGATATGAAGATAGTGTACTTGACTATACATAGCATCAGCCTGTTTACAAGAAGGCAGGATTAAAAATAGAAATGTAGGAAGGCACAGGCCAAGCTACTGCTACCTACTCTCTCCTGCCATATGTCCCACGCTCCTTGTCTATGCAGTTCCCTTAACCAATGGCTGAGCAACAAAAATGACTAGACAATTATGCAGCCAGGCTAGCTGCATATTCTTGGCATTCAGGCAAATGGTTACAATGACTCCAAGTATCTGTGTGATTTGAAGAGTGTACTTTAAGTCACTAAACTATAAATTCATTCCTTAGGCCAGACATTCAAGAGGTTATGTATGGGTCTGTACGCATTCTGAATTCACCCATAGCTTTACCCTGTAGCCCACAATCTTTGCTGTGATACAGCTGTGTAAGACCTCACAGTCACTTTGCATGTGTAAGTACTAGGCAGGCATGTGACGCTGGCGCAAATACTTGGCTGTGCGGATTAATATGGGCATTACATAAGCATGGGTTATGATGGTGCAAGCCAGGGCCTGTTTTACACAGGCAAAGCTATGCTGATTTGAAGGAAGAGAGTGAAGATGTATGGATGTAAAACTGGTGCTTGCCCTGAGAATCTAAGGGGCCACTGCCATGAGGTGATACTACTTGTACACAGAGGGACACCAAGGATTTTGAGCAGCGAAAAAGTAATTGAAACTTGGGAAAACTGATGAAAGGATCCTTGCATGTCCTCATGAGCCTGAATTCAGTGAAATAAGAAGCATGCTAGGTGTGCAAAAACTTATGAGAGAACTGTACAATTTGAGTTTCTTTGAGTTGTGATTAATTAAAAGGAAAAGCATAAGATGGAAACTCAGGAAACGTATTTTTGTGGAGAAGAGGATGAAAGATTACAAGTGTTTCTGAACACTTTTAAAGAGCATGCGTTACAGAATCATCATTGTATCTGAGGAGTTGTATTTAATCAATGAATTAAATGTATTGATTTGAATGTGATTTAGTGTGTCTTTAAGCAAAAACCTACACAATGTTTTAAATTACATGTTGCTATAAAAAATTTCAATAGTGGTAGAATTTCAAAAACAAATTGAAAACCAAAATGTCATTATATGGATTGTGCAAAATTTAACTACATTTCTACTAATCTCATGGTAGAATGAATATAGTGATTTTTTTAACAAATTGTATTCAAATCCAAAGTGCATAAAAGCAGACTGTGTTCTTGAATCTGAAAGTGCCAGGTAATCGCTTTGTGCATCACTGAGAGGATTATCTCACACAGAAGCCTTTATTTTAAATGCAGGCACCATTACAATGAGTCAGTCAGACTGCTCCAGTCCAAGAAGGAATTCATGAAAAACAAACAGCCCACAGAAAGATCTACAGAGAATTCCCTTTCCTCCCAGCACTCAGGTCGGTTTGTAAGCCTAAGCACAATTTTGTTTAGCATTAAAAACAATGTAACTTTATCAAACTAGACTGAATGATGAAATTGAACACAGTAGCTGGGAAGTTTTGATGGTTGGGGTGGTTTGAGTTACCTGCCAAGAACAAGCCATGCCAAATGCCAGCATGACTGCTGGTGTAGTTACTTTGTAGTAAATTCCACACAATGAGATTTCCACAATAAAGAGATTTTTGGGGGGTTTTATTACTTTTCGGTTTTATAAGCATCACTTTAGCTGTGTCAGAGATGTATGCTGTGACCCTGATGTTTTGCAGTATAGAGTATATTAATAGCAAACATAAAGAAAAAGGGATTATTTATAATTGTAATTGTTATACAATGTATTAAGTATATGGCTGCAACACCAGTGATGCTAACACACTGATTTTTTAAATTTGTTCTGATTTCTTTTTTGGTTTCTACATTTCTAGATAAAAAAGCTTCACTAGCATTAGAAGTATGACAGATTCTGGAAAGCCAGCTTTGGCTTTCCTATTTTCTCTGGTTCCCTAACTTCCTAGAGTACTAGAGGATCTCTGATATTTTACGCTTTTTCTTTGGTGTTGTAACACTTGGATGTAAATAACCTATTTACGTTATTTGTGGTTACACTAAAGTTTCCAAAGTATGGGCTACTGTAGCATTAGAGTTGGTAGAGAGAAAAAGTCGCTGGTATTTAGGTGGTGGCTGAATCTTGCCTGATGGACTTAATTATTGTTGACAAGTGGTAAGTCATTTTTCTTATTACCACATTGAGGAAAATCAGTGTAAAAGTAGGTAAGACTATTTTGATTCTCCACTATGTAAAATTTCTCTTCTGGGTATTATTTTCTTTAGCTTTTCAAGTTTTGTAGCATTTTCTGTTAAAAAACAACAACAAAAAAAAAGACGCACAAAAAAAGTTCAAACTAGTCTTTCTTTCCTGATAAATTTCTTGGATCAATCAGTCATCAGCACGGGTATTTTTTTTTTTAAGTAAAAAACAAAAGGTACAGTAAAAGCTGGGTGAAAAGAAGGACTGGCAAGAAATATATCTTCCTGCCTAGCACACAGTGCCTGGATTTTTTTTTCTATTTGTATTCTACCTGACAGCTATTTCCAAAGAACAATCTGTTAGTGTGAACAGAAAGAAGTCCAGCAACCTGCTGCTACTTTCCTTTTCTGTCTTCAGCACTTTGTCAGACTGAGCCACAGTACAGGCTTGGTTATATTAAACACACTTACCACTGAGAAGGAACGGAACAGATTTTCTCCACTTCCTCTGGTTGCGTGTAATGAGGTGGGAGCACAGGGAAAGATCAAGTGCTACTGAAAACTCCAGAACAGAATATAGTTTCTCCTCTTTCTCAAAAAATGTGTTGATTGGCACAGACTTTCTAATGGCAGGCAACTGTCATACAGTTCCCCCCACCACAAAAATTTATCTACAAAACTATGTGAGGAATCAGTGGAATTGGTTGAATCAGGCTTTGCAGGGATGCTCTTCCATAAAAAATGAAGCTTTTGCAAAGACAAGGTTAAATTTAATGGTGAAAAATTCCATAACACACTATTTTTCTACTAAATGTATGCTTATTGAACTGCGAGATTCCTTTTTATGGTACTGACTCATGATTTTTTTCTACATACAAAAAAAATCAGGTTATTTTAGTATATATTGCAAATAAAAAGGTTTAGTAAGGACATGCATAGACAATTTATTGTAGCTTTTCAAATTTAGAACAACTTACTGATGCTATCCATTCCAAACAAAAATGAAAAAAAGAGTGCTGAATCTTTTTTTAAGTTTTTCAGTATCCAAGCTCTAAACATCAGAAACAGACAAAACTAGCTGCTTCTGGTTATTGTTATGTGCTGTGATGCCTACAGTACCCTGGAAAAGTCTATGGAGAGCTCAGACTTCTTCACCTCTGTTCTGAAAATTTTGTTACAGGAGCACAAAATGTGGATAGCCTTACTGAAGAAATTAGGTGTCCATATCTTCATTTGAGTGTTCAACATTTTATTTTTCTTCAAGAGTAGCATACCAACTAGTGTAAAAAAATTGGCTAAGCAATTCAGATGAAACCACTGTATTACAATTTGCTTTGAAAGGACTTCCAGGTATATATCTAATGTTCATTAAAAGCTCCTCTTAGTTCCTTATATGTTGCTCTGGTAGGATTTGCCATCCCTCCATGATTCACAAAGTATAGTTTTGCAAGCAATATTTCTTTTCCTACTTACAAGAGATGGTTAACTGTCTTCCTTTCATTCAATATTGATTTCCCTGCACCTCAAGTCTTAGTTGCCTTACGTGGCCAGCTTTGTTGTCACCTTTCAAATGATTTTCTCTGGTGCAATCCAACAGCAGTTGTCTTTCATTAGACCTTGCTCATTCTTAAATTCAGATACTTTGAATTTTTTCTACTTTAGCTGGCCCTCTCCCTTTTCCTTGTAAAACACTGCCCACCATTCTTGACTGAGCTATGTGATCAAAAAATAGCAAAAATTTCCTTGATTCAGACATGCCATATCCTGAAACTAAGGCTATCGTACTTATCCAAAAATATGATGAGCTGCTATTTGGTTTTTGCACCCAGATAGTGGAAGCTGCAAATCATTACTTAGTGAAGGGCCCTTAAAGGGCCAAAGACACATTCCTTTTATTGGCACAGCTGTGGAAATACGTAGAGATAGATTTGTAAGATTGGTCATCTTTTTGTAAAGCCTACAATCTCTTAATTTAGCTTCTAGTTTATATAAGACTTTTCCTTTTGAATTTATGCATTGGATTGAATCCGCTGTTGTACAAATCCTATCAGTTTCTGATCATTCATCAGCTATTGGAAGTATGAAGGACATTATTTTGGAGTTTCATCCCCTTGTTGCCTGGTCTTTATGCTAAAATCATTCTCATCTTTGTTTGCTCCTTGCCCTTTTTAGATTGCTTGAGTAGAGGAATCATTTCCCCTTTAATACAGCTTTGAGTGAAGATGAAGTAGGTATGGTAATTAATTGTGACCGGACACACAAAACCCAAGCTAAATTATTCTTGCAACCTTTTGAAAGAAAATTGGAGTAAAAGATAAATATTTGATGTGATTAAAACAACTGTAAGTATAATCTTCCTAAAAAATGGAGCAAGTATAGAAGTCTTATTTCTTCTTGTTTTTCTAGTTCTACCAGAACTAAAGCTGCTCTGTGGGGCTGATTTTCTACAGACATTTCAGACTCCTAATCTCTGGAAGAAAGAACACATCCAAGAAATCGTAGAAAAGTTTGGTTTGGTCTGTATAAGCCGTGCTGGCTCTCATCCTGCTCAGTCTATCAATGAATCAGAACTTCTAACTAAATTTCAGCACAATATCTTTCTAGTTAAAGAATGGATTCAGAATGAAATCAGTTCAACGCAGATACGCTATGCTTTGTGCAGAGGATTAAGTGTGAAATATCTCATACCAGATTCTGTCATAGCCTACATTGCTTACCATAATATCTACACAGAAGAAAGTGAACGGAAGAATGAAGGTGACTTGCTTCAGCCTCTGAAGTTGCATAACACAACAGTAAGCCTGCTAAATGACAGATGCCCATAGTATGTGAAATGGACAGATATGGCCTTTGTTCACAAGAAGCTCTTGAAAGATATTTCTTCTTGATAAGGGGAAAATACATCTGCCCAAAATGTCTTGAATTCATGACATGTTATAATTTGTGTGTGCAGTAGCGCTTTATAAAATCAGTACAATCAACTGAATACCATAAAAACAGAAGTAGTAAAGTTTTAGCAATAAGTAATAATCTCCAGTAATACTTAAAGAACTATGTTTGACCTTTCCTGATATGAAATTCCTTAATCCTTTGGGCAGTTTAAGGATGAAGATGTCTTACTGTTCTGAAGCAGCAAATTGAAATGAACAATAACTTCCCTATTATTTCTAAAAAGAAACACTCCTAAATGTTGACTTCTTATGACCCCAAATAAATTTTGCTTCTAAAGGGTAAAGGTAAGCTACAAGTGCATTTTTTGTCAGTTTGGAGAAGAAATGGAAATAAAGCAAGTGCTTAAAAGTTCATGCATGGTTCGTGTCAGTTTTAAGCCTCCCAGTTTATAAATGAAAGGCAGTCCTTGTCCCTCTACTTGAAGTGGATTTCTTTGCTTCTCTGATCTGGAGTCTATAGCATGTGATTAACAAGGCTCTGGACTAGATAACGTGTCCAAGAGGACTGTGCAACATTAACCCTCTTTTTTAAACAGTAAAAAAAAAGCTACTGATGTTCTTGGTCACATCATGAGGTAAATCAAGATGTAGTTGATATTTTCCATAGATGAATGTAATATTTTCTTGCTGCTTTTGATGTTTAGCAATGCAAAATAAAAGAGGAAAAAAACTCTGAAAAACAACAAAAGCAAACAACACCAAAACCTAAAAATGGCCATTTTTCCTGAGTAATATTGAAATGCATCCAATTTTTCATAGATCAGTCAAGCTCAAATATGTATCATATAGAACATGTAACTTGTTTTTTTTCTACAGGTGAATTCACTTTTGTGTGATATGAAAAGGTATTACCACACAAAAGCAACCAAAACATATTCTTCAGTCTGGTTTGAATATGTCTTAAGTTACTCTTTTCAAAAATGTTACTTGGTTTAGGTACATCTGTTTGTAAAGAAAACCATTAATTCAGCATAATCCTCTGTTTTAGTAAACAAGCAAAACAGAAAAAATACAGGTCTTTTGCCAAAATAGAGGAGTACTTTGATAATAGAGGAGTACTTTGATAATAATGGCATGGAGCTTAACCTGTACCATTTGAAAAAAACATAATGGAAAGCATGAAATACCTAAGAGACTTTCTTAGTATTTGAACAAAAATGCTAGCCAGACAAATCCATTCTCTTGCATGTAGGCTGCCTAATTTGATTCTATCTTGCTCACTTTTAATAGAAGATGCCTTCAACTATCCTGTGAGTTAACAGCAAGCTCTGGAGGATTGCTCTATCTTTGATTTATCTTATATTCAGGAAAGAGGAAGGAAAACAGGCAAAAACCTGACTGTAGGCCTTGGATGTAGCTTCTTTTTTTTACTTCTTAAACAGAACTGCATAAAACCATGATGTACTAGAAAAGATTTGGCAGATGTGGAAAACTAGCTAGTTGCTTGTCTGAAAGCAAGTTGCTGCTACTTCTTCACACTGAATGAGTGCTAGCACTTGACATTTTCTGTAGTGCCATCAAAATGCAAATTGTTTCCTAACATAAAAGTACACATTTGACTCAGAATTAATAAAATGTAGGTGAATTTCTAAAGAAAGTATCATAATACCTTTGCACTGCTGAAATTGGCCTATGGACTTCAAGGATTTTTGGTCTAAGGTACTGGAACTACTTGGATATTGTCTCTTTGAAATAAGGAACTCTGCTTGCATAGTATAGCTCTGTACAGGGTAAAGGTGGAAACATGGGGGCATACACAGCTTGGTTTAAAGCATCTTATTTGTGAAAGGGAAATTCTTTCAGTGCATACTTGAGATTATTCGAGTCAGGCTCCTATGCCATCAGGCTTGGATAAGCCCTCCTTTCTTCCATTGGCTCTACAGGAATACTGGCTTTCTGATCTCAGCATCTACAGTGGCTATCTATGGCTGGTAAGTCTATGCATTTTGAAAGTGAATTGTAAAAGATGGCAAAGGTGGAAGTTTGTTATCCTGAAGTAATTGCTCCTCCCATTCCTACTCTGGGATTGTGCAAAATTCAGTTAACGTAACTTAGTAAGAGTAAGATACTCCATCTTATAGTTGACAATTACTTTTCTAACCCGTTAGATCTGAAATAAGGTTGTAATGAAGTGATGTATGGAGGCTAAAGCACCCTAAAACATACAGTATGGTTAGTATTTTGGAATGTGCAGTAGTTATATCTACTAGCATAACCCTTGTTCAGCTCCCTGCAGAAAGGTATCCTACATGAGAAGAATCAAACTGAATAGAAGTTTTCTGTGCTTCCCGCTTAAAATAAAAATATCAGTACCCTTTCCCTGAAGTAGCTCCCCAAGGTGCAAAGCTGAGTTATAAGATACTTTGTTGAATATTGATGTCCAATAAGATGTTAGGTTGTGCTTCTATCTCTAGTTTTCAGCAAGAAAGAGCGTTGCTTACTGCAAGGAGAATAGAGATCTTCAGACTTCCAAACTTAAAATTCAAACTATGTGGGTAAAAAGACATCAGCCTAATTTCTTCTGTACTGAATTAGAATTAAAAATCACCCAGATTTCCATAACTAAACTTTCGTGTTGATACACGAAGGTAAAGCAGTAATGCTTTTTATTTGAGTCTTCTATAAAGCAAAAGCTCCCTTGCTTCCTGCGGGTCATGCTAGTTAGGCACCTTTATATTGCCAAGACAGATTTCTGTAACGTGATAGGTACTTTCTGCTAAAATCTCAAATCTGTGGCATTTTAATATCTTTGCAGACAAGAATTTTCTTTCTAGTCAAGCTGTATTTGTTGTTTACGTATGTCTTATGTTGTTTGACTCTTTAACCTCTGGAAGCACTGGATGCAACATACAAGTAATTTGTTTGAATTTTTCTTGTTTTAAAATTGCTAATTGCTCTCATCCTTAAAACAGGATGCTACTTTTTAGCTTTAAGGGTGTTTTTTTGTTTTCAATTAAAAAGGAAATATTAGTGTTTTTATTTATTTAGGAAACAAAATATTGCTGTAAAAGCACATAAGAAGTAAGTTAATCTCTATGAAGCTACTTCTTTGCTCCAGTGTTGCTTAAATTAACTGAAATTATACATTCTGTTGTGATGCATCATTTATTCATGTATGGAAGTAACCACTGCTTCTTATGCCTAACTGCCCCTTTTTGAGTTCTCAACTGCCTGAGCAGCTCCACAGGTAGAATTAAGGAGGTCATGGAACAAGTTAATGCAGGCACAGGTTGCTGTGTGAGGGTCTGTATGACTTCTTTTCCATAAAGGAGGTGGCATAAAATAGATGAACATATTCAAAGTTGTAGGATATCCCTCAAAAAAACACACAAGGTATACACTTGTATAGCCTTGGCTAATAACCTAAATTTAAACCATTTAAAGGAACTTGTTCCTTAGTGGCATGAAAAAAGAATTGTTATGGTTAAAATGGATTTCCAGATAATCAGTAGCTTTACAAAAGTTACAGGGAAGATGAATGTATCATTCCGTTTAAATCAAGTCATCCTGCTGTCACTGGAAATCTCAGAAGTTCAGCTTTGTGGAAGGATTTAAAGGCAACTCTACAACAATAATCGGATTAGAAGGACTTGCACAGCTACGTGGTCTAAAAACCAGATAAAAGAAACCGGAGTTCAGACTTGCCACAAAGAAAGGCAGTGAGCTGTAAGGTGCAGAACCTGAGGCTGATTTTGACAATTACCTAAAGTAGAGATGCCTGCAGATTTCAATGGTTACTGGAAAATGATCAGCAATGACAATTTTGAGGAGTATCTCAAAGCACTGGGTAAGGTTCCCTTCATGTTTCTTTAACAAATAATCAATAAATGTAAACTACCTTAATCTTCACATGAATCTATTTTTACTTGTTAGGCCATAAAGCATCTTTGCAAGAAAGAATTTTTTCAGGAACTAAGAATTGCTCTGTGCAAAATTGTCTTAAGCAATCTAGTTTTTAACATTACGGAGTTTCCATTTATAGCGATTAAACTACATAGCTGAAAGAGGTAAGTGGCAGATCTCAAATTTAAAACCCAAACATAATTTGAAAAAGAGTGAAAGTTTTGCATGCTACGGAGATGATAATGTAATTGATGCAGTTTTGTGTGTTTGCATGTGATGAAATATGTAAAATGCTACCATTTCTATAGAAATACTGGTACCCTTACTAACTGTCATATACAAGTAGCAAATCAAGACACGAACTTAGTTAACAAAACTAGGCTATGGACTTCTTCTTTATAAGCAAGCTGGCCTAAAAGATCTGGACATTTATTTATCTTTGTTCACTTTAGTCCTCCCAAGAGCTACAAGCCTCTTTCTGTGGTTGATGTTTCTGGATTAAAATAACTCTTTTTTTCTTTTTCAGATGTAAATGTTGCTGTAAGAAAAATAGCAAACTTGCTAAAACCTGACAAAGAAATCCTTCAGAATGGGGATCATATGATCATTAAAACGCTAAGCACTTTTAGAAACTACATCATGGAATTTGATGTAGGAAAGGAGTTTGAGGAGGATTTAGCTGGGGTGGATGATCGCAAATGCATGGTAAGAATTAGAACTGTAACAACTGACAAAGTAAAAACAAGACGATTAAGGCTTCGCATGGACTACATCTATAAGCCATTTTTTTGTGGCTATTCCTAAAATTATATTTATACTTCTCAGTTTGTTGAGATGCACACAGTTTTTATCATGTGTTTACATTAATGGAATGTAATTGTAATCAGATTCATGACAAAGTTCTAGCAGTTAATGAATAGTAACTTCAATGTTACTCAGTTATTCTGGAATATTTGTTAGTCTGAAAGACATCTGCATTCAGATTTTCAGAATCTCTTCACTGACAAATGCTTTACAGTAAAAGAAATCAACTCATTGCAAGGTCAGGTATCCTTCCCCATCTGTAACAATGGCCAAGCACTCAAAATCTGTTGCTTTTCTGTGCTCATTCCTTTCTGGGTGTATGTGGTAGAGCAGATGTGTTAATTAGCCTAACCAGAACAAATCCTCACAATCAATAAGCAAACACTGAGAACTCTGCCTATGAGCTCTATTTGCTTGCCAAAGAGACAATATTTTCTAGCTTATGATTGATAAATACCCATTATCGGGGAAAACATGAGAATACCAAATTCTTTAGATATATACAACTGGACATTTTTTTTCCTGTTTGAAAGCACGATGCCTGTGATATCCTACAGTGAAGCTGATAAGCAAAAGAAAATTATTTCAGCAGGGAATATAAAGGAGTAATCATACAAAACAGAATTAATAGGTTTCCATTCTTAAGAAGATGTTTCTGTATACAACATACTATTCTCTAACACTAGACTATGCAAACTTACTTTTGCTCTGTTAGCAGCAGGAAAGGGAATGACCTGGAATAATAGAGAAAAAAGGGACAGGTGAGCAGCAAGGAAGGTCCTCAACTAATCCATTGTTACAGGGGGTAGGAGCGTGGCAGAGTACAGAATAAAAAATTCACAGAAGGGTGAAGTAAAGTGTATGTGTGTAAAGGAAAGTGGCCCAATATCAGATGATTATCACTTGATTTCTGGAAGGCTCTTCATCAGGATAAATAAGTCCAGATCCACTGAAGAAATATGAACCTGAAGAAAGTCTTAGATTTAGTTGGCTAAAGCACTGTCAAAGATAGCAATGCTCAAATCATCTGCTCAAGGTCTAAAAATGTCTGAAGTACTCAGTGGTTAATACAGTGAACTACTGATTTGTATGTGTATAGTGCTTACCTGGAGATAATTCTACCTATACTTAAAGACCATTAAAATCCCAACTAAAACGTCCTTTACCTGGCAGAATGAAGTAATTCTGCTAGCATCTGCCTGCAGTGAGTTCTCACAAACTGTGTCAGACAACCACTGTGCTGAAAAGGTAGATTCAGAAGACATGAAAACTTGGCCTTTGCCCAGTCCTGCTTTTGAAATCCTGAACAGGTATAACATGTAACTCTTGGTTCTCTGAAAAATACCCGAAACATTTCACTATTTGTAACAGGCCAGTATTCTCTACTTGACTTTTCTAAATTGATTAATAAGAAAGAATGTAAAATGTTGAATCAGCAAGAAGAAATGACTATTCCAGTCATTACAGCAGGTATTAGATTTGGAATGGAATCTAGTTTACTTCCAAGCGTTCCTTAAAAAAATGTATCTATTGGTGGTTTAGTGCAAAATCACTCTGACTTGTAAACAGGATGTATCAGCATCTTCTTGCCTTTTTCAAAAAAAAAAAAAAAAAAGTTGTGGTCACACTAACCCTGACAATTAGTTTCTTTGTTAAGAATGACTTAGGCACATAACTTCACAAAAGCTTTCAGAAGTCTTCAGTATCTTTTTGTGGTCTCCCTCATCAGAAGAAGATACCAACTGCAGTTCTGTAACTAAGGCCAATCTAATCATTGCCTGTAATGTATCATACATAATAGTTCAATACTCTGATTAAAGATTTCTTGAAGAAACCTCAGCTTTTCTAAGGAAAAACAAGTACAAGAAGTTGTTTTTCAGATGCCTCTTCAAATATAACAACCAAAATGTCAGCAAAGATTTGCAGTTTTAAGCAAAGAAACAACTCTGGAGGGCCAGATGCCTTGTGAGAGGAGGGTTGTGGGGTTGATAAGAGATACTGGAACACTCCCTGACTGGTGGTATGAGGAAACCTACCATAAAATTGAAGGTTGATTGCCATTTTTGATGTTTCCTTTCCTTATAGATAGCTTATGAATCTGCATGCCATAAATGGCATAATCATTAATGCTCAGTCTATCTAATGGGAGAGTTTGAGTCATTTAATGTTATCTATATTGTGAGCTGGGCAGATTGCTGGGCTGGTTCTCTCCTCAGTAACAAGTAGCTCCACACAAAAGATGTACAAAATAACACGGATAAAAACAAATTACACATTAAACGTTACTCTATAGAGCAGAGCAAAAAGGAAGAATACAGCTAGTCATCTAACTAGAGTTAACATTAGTAAAAATATAAGCACAGTGAACAGCTTACACACAGGAAGATGTGTGTAACTCACTGAAATTTTGTTCACCTTTCAGTTGTAGAACACGTCTTCGAATCTGTCAGAGTACAGTGCAATTACAATATTTCAAAATCAATAGTCTGTGATGAGTAAAAGCTAAAAAGTTTTGCTGGGTCTAAATTTAGAAAAGAAAGTCAAAGGTATGACAGTATAGGCTGCCCTTGATTTCACTTAGGATATTTTTTTTTTATACTTGGTCACTGCTGGAAGCTTATCTGAGATAATTCAGCTGGATAAACCTTAGCAGTTTCTGTTTCTTTTTTTTTTTCTTTTTTCCACTTTTAATCATCACTTTCTTGTCTCCACTGCATGCATTTTTAGATGATTCCATTTTCTTAAAGAGGATGGTGGTGATATCAGTACTTCTATGATTTTATTTCTCTTGGAAAGTGAAGACTTGTTGCTTTAGAACATAAAATTTCTCTGTTTTGTAAAACCAAGTATTAGGATAGTTGCCCACGCAGGAGAGAGCACTAATGATAGGCAAGGTGCTGCCAAAAAGACAGTTGATATTCCCTGTAATCTGAGCAAGAAATGATTCCTGTCTAGTTTGTATTCAGGAAAAAAAATGCAATGAACATCAGTTGTTTAGGACACAATTTGATTTATACTGCTGCAAGGTCAGAATAAAGTCCTATTAAAATTACATGGCTCATTAAACTTTTTTTAACTGTTATTTCTGTAGGGTTCCTTTATTCCACAAATGGAATTCACAGCTGTTAATCTAGTTTAGAGTAGGTACTGGAACAAATACTTTGCTGTTAGAAAAAGCAGGCACTAGTGACACTTGGAATTTTGGTAGGGAGCCTCCACAGAATAAGACGACTCAAAACGAATTGGGTTTTTTTGTTTGTTTTTTTTAAGTAAGATGCAAGATCAGCAATAAGTGTCTTTTCTTGATCCCTGTGATTCAACTCTCTCATTTCTATACCTCTACAAATGTCATCATTTTCTTTTTAAAAATTACTTCAATTTATTGATTTGGGCTTGTAAGTATTTTCTCATATACTATATTGGAAAAAGCATTGTTCTAGAATGATAATTGATGGGAGATGTCTGTGTGTGTATATACTAGTCTTCTCTCAAATCTACTGCTCCCTCTCTCTGCAGTAAATTCCCCAGCTTCTTATTGGGATAATCTCTGATTTTAAGGGGTGTTAATTCAAAGGAAGTAGTCTTCATGTAGTTCTGCGTTTCTGACCTTTTAGAAACTACTGTCTCCAAGTGAGGAAGAACAGTTCTCCAGTCAACCTCTCCAAGGCTCCAGAGAACAATTCCAGTCTTGGATCTGTCTCAGACTCTCTAAAACTCATTCAGTCTCTGTGCCTAAGTAAAGAGGAGCTATTTCTTTTCTTTTTTTTGTCTTGTTTTTGTTTATTTCATATTGCATGCCTTTTTGGCATTACATTTACATTAGCTGTAAGTGATACGCTCAGCATATTTATGCCACGATGTCCGATCTCTAGAATATTTTGTCATACACATTAAGATGTCATTAACTTCAAATGTTGCAGCGCTAGATTCATGTCTACTACCTGAGACTAACTGCAGGCTTCGAGCTAGTTACTCACAAAAATACTGCTAGCATTCTGAAAGCTTTGTGGGCAGGATGGTTTTGAGTGGGCTTAGCATTTCAGCTTTACATGTATCTCAGGGAAATAGGAATGCAGTGTACAATCAGAAAGAATCAGATGAAAACCTGAGAACCTGACTTACCAAACTCCTTTTTGAATAACAAACCATTAGCGTTATGTACAATTGCATCTTGCTAAATTTACGCAGAGGGCAAATCAGTTATGCACGTTTATTTAAACAGTCAAAGTCATAGAATCGATTCTGATTCTTTCACAACATGAATTAGATTTCTTTTCTACTCTTTTTCTGACATAGGATATATGCAAGTCATCCCATTTTTTTAATAGATCCTTACAGTTTTATCTCTATAAGAAAAAAATTAACCATTCCTAAGAAATAAAGCACTGTGTACAACCAGAATGCTTATTCTACTTCTCCAAACCCTGGAGTGTATCTCCCTTTCCCTTATTGCTCCAGTGAGCAAGGATTCAAAATAAGCAATGTGAACATTTAAGTTCTGACCCTGACAGCAGCTTACTCTTTGATCTAAAACTTGTCATTCTGTTTGCTAGCAATGGAGATGCTGACAATCACCTAAGCAACGCTTCTAAAACTGTCTCATTTTTTTTACTACAGGGAACTTCAGTAAGCTTATCAGTCAGGTACAGAATGCCCACATTTTAACCAGCTTGTCTTTCAATAATGATCTGAGCAAGTTTGTAATGGTGCAAACACATTTCAGAGTCCTATAGTTACAGATGCCCATTATGATATGTCACCTGTGCCAGCTGAGAAACGTTCTGTATTGTGCTTCCATCCTTTTCCTGTTAGTTAACTCTGGGAGTTTCTGTTGCTGTTTGGCTTAAAGCAGGAATGATTAAATGGGAGGTTAGATTTATAGCTGCTTTTACAGGGTTGAACTGAAGTTGGTATAGCAACAAAAGATTGATAAAGGCTTTACCATCCTCCCTAGCTACAGTATAGCTAAATATGTATAGCCTCTCTCCAGAAACAATATATTGCAATAAAGTCCAAGAATCTTATCACTCATTTTTCTTTTGGAGAATGTTTAATAGATGTTTTCCCATAGCAGAGACAAAATAAGCCCACATATTTTCTTTTTGGAGATCTGGCTCTTTGGGAGATGTTACAGTGAAACCTGATTTTGGATGGATCGTTGAAGTATAATACTATGATAACTTCATTACTTAATTTTCAATACTAACAATAATTTCTGCTAGATTTTGGAAAGAGTGACTGGAATTTATGGGATGGTCATGAGCAGAACAAACAAGCAGCTTATTTCACTCAATAGATAAATTGTCCTAGCAATTAAGAAACGTTTCTGCAGTTTTTTCAGATGGTCAGGTTTCTCCTTTGTAGCTGTTTATCTTCATCATCCTAAGCTGTTTTTATGTAGACAAGAAAAATTGAGTATCTTCTTAATTTAATGAAAACTTAAGTTAGGAGGAGTAATGGGATGTAAGCCATTTATATTTCTGAATCAAATTTTAAGATCATCTAGATTTTCAAGGGATTTGTACTTTGGAACCTATTGACCATATATATTGATAGTGTCTTATGAGAATAATAATGTCTTTCCATTTAAGTTCTTAACTATAATAGTGACCTCGTTGGAAGCTGCTTACATTTTCCAGCATATTGCTACTTTGTTCTCAAATACAGTACATCAGAGCAAGAACACAGTCAAGAATCAGGACAGTTTAAAAAAACTGCCATAGTACTGGGTTGCGAGAAGATGAAGAGGCCTTGTCCTGATGAGTGGTTCTTAGTGATACATCTCCCTAATTGCATCTTCCAGGATTTTCACTCACACTCCATAGTGTGGTGGTTCACGCATTCACAGAATTGTAGGGGCTGGAAGGGACCTCTAGAGATTATCTAGTCCAAGTCCACTGCTAAAGCAGGTTCACTAGAGTAGGTTACACAGGAAAGTGTTCAGGTGAGTTTTGAATTTCTCCAGAGAAGGAGACCACAGCCTCTATGGGCAGCTTGTTCCAGTGCTCTGTAACCCTCAGAGAAGTTTTTCCTCATATTCAGATGGAACTTCCTATGTTCCAGTTTGTGCCTGTTGCCCCTTGTCCTGTCCTGGGCACTGCTGAAAAGGGCCTCGCCCCATCCCCTTGATTGCCCTCCTTTACATGTTTATAAGCATTGATAAGAACTTCTCTGTCTTCTCTTCTCCAGTCTGAACAGTCCCAAGTCTCTCAGTCTTACTTTTCAGTTACCCAAATTGGTCTGAGTAGGAGCCTTCAGAATTAAAACTGTAGTCTACAAAGGCTCACTGAAATCTGGACCACCACAATTAAAAACCTCAAGGTTGCATCCCCTCATATGGCACTGCCCAGCCTTTCAATTGGGCTGCAAACAACTATCCATGCAAAAAAGATTGGCCAAGCTTGACAATGCATGGGCCATGGTGGAAGAGTACAACAGCTTTCTTACAACTGCAGTGCCTGGCTGCTGCAGATCATATTGGAGCCAGAGCTATGAGAATCCAGAGCTATTACTCTATCCTCCCATGTGGCCAACCCTCCTGGAACTTGTGCAACTCCACCTCACTGCAGGTGACTGGAATGTCCTAACTCCAAGTGTTTAGTTCAGTAGTTTTTTTTGGTTTTTTTTTTTCCTCAAATCTATCAAGACTCAAAAAAAAAATCTAATTTACAGCAGGTATTACTTAACTGGTATGGACCCTTATAACTTCATGTCAATTTTGGCTGTTACAGTCTAAACCTACTGAAATTTGCTGCAATTTATCATAGCACACATAGAGAGGTAGCAAGGAAATTACTCAACTTCAGTGAGTTTTGCTTCAAAAGTCCACGAAAACAACTGAAGTAAACATGGACTTAAAGTCCACTTTGAAAAAATAATTGTAAGAAAGTAGGAGACTGCTTTAAGTAGAGTTAGAAAGTAACTGAATGTCTTTGTGACAAATTTACTTTTTGACTAGAATCTCTAAACTGTTACAGTAGATATCTCATCTAACTTGAGGCTCATTGAAAAATTACCTTTAGTTTTCATTCCTCGATTTGATTTTCTACATGTTCCCAGTATTCCTGGATCAGACTACTCTTAGAAAACTCATTACCTAATTTCAGTTGTGGAAACGAAAGAGCAACAGAAAAATATCCATACTTTTTTTTACTTCAGTGTGCTCTTTTCTCAGTAGTTTATTTATCTGTCGACAGCCTGCCGGATACAGATTTGGTGAGATGAAAGGAGTTACTGGCTAGAAGGGTGACAAAACTTTAACGTGGTTGTTGCCCTCCTGTCAGCAGTGTGGAGCATGCCTCCTATGCAAAAGGTCATAGGTAGTGACTATGACATTACTGAATGTGCCTTCACCATTACATTAAATCGGCTGTGATATCAACATTAGTTTATTCCATTGGCACTTCGGTTGATGAATATATTACCTGACAAATGCTCATCAGATGTTTTTATATCACATTGATAGTTAGTTCAGCTGAAAAAGCTTTATCTCAAGCATCTAATACATATCTAACTGGATACGTTGCCATGTTTGACTGAAAATTCTAGAATATTTTGTGTTATTTGCAAACATAGGACACAGCTCAAAGTGGATTTTCCTGTATCAGCTATCTGATCTAAACAAATGTTTTCCATGGTTTAATTTTTCCTAAATCGTAATTACAGTTGTAAAATGACTAGTCATTCCCATAAGCACAGAATTACTGAATTGAGACGGAGCATGGATTGTATGATGCAGTCTTAGGGCTCTGCGGTCATTTGCTGCACTGTAATATAGAGACAACACTGTGAAGAGAAGAAGAAGAAAAATGGAAACTGTACTGCTGTGTTTCTCCTAAAGATGGGAAATCAATAACATTTCTGATGAAAGATAGTAGCTGCAATTCATATTTGTAAATGTACTGTGTCAAAAATCTATGTGGCATCAGCAAAAAATGTTCATTGGCTACTTAAGGAAAAACATTGTTTTTGTATTTCATTCACCTGTAAAATACACCAGATATCTTCAGCTGCACAGCATACAACACAAGCTAGTACATAAAATAGCCAACATGGGAATGAGAAATGCTGTGCAGTGCCAACATCAAATGTTTTTGCAATTAGACATAACTGGAAAATGCAGATTTTTCTGATACATCAGTTTGTTTGATGATTATTTCAGTAAATTACAAAATTCAGTATATCTGGCTGTAAGTCAATGTAAATTACTACTAGAAGTTTGAAGTATTATCCACTGTAATTTGACAAGATTTCACTGCTGTTACTGCTACTAGAGAAAATGCTAATACATAGTTCAGAGGTTTGTTTTGTTTCTACTAAGCGTTTCATTTAATAAGTCTGCTTTGTCTCAAATAGTAATGAGAGTACTTTAATTTTCATTTATACTAGATTTTATTTTCAGGAGTAAAATATTGCTATGTACATATATTTAAATCTTCATAAATCACTAGTAGATTAAATCACTAACAGAAATATGTGAGTTGCCAAGTTGTAAAAGGAAAATATCTAAGTGCACAAAAATAGTTTAAGACCACATACATCATATAATAACAATAAGGAAAAATTAAATATTTTTGTGTTCACAGGTTTCAAAGATAATCATTTGATTGGTGAATTCAGTATCATAGAATCATAGAATGGCTCGGGTTGGAAGAGACCTCAATGATCATCAGGTTCCAATCCTACTGCTACATGCAGGGCTGCCAGATGCTAGATCAAGTACTAGATCAGATTGCCCAAGGCCCCATCCAGCTGGCCTTAAAAACCTCCAGGGACAAGGCATCCACAGCCTCTCTGGGCAACCTGTTCCAGCACCTCACCACTCTCTCAGTGAAGAACTTTCCCCTGATATCTAATCTAAATCTCCCTTCCTTTAGTTTAAAACCATTCCCCTTTGTTCTATCACTATCTACCTGTGTAAAAAGTTATAAACTCCCCTTAGGTGTTGGAAGGCTGCAATGAGATCTCCCTGCAGACTTCTCCAGGCTGAACGAGCCCAGTTCCTTCAGCCCATCGTCATAGGAGAGGCACTCCATCCCTTGGATCATCCTCATGGCCCTACTCTGGACCCACTCCAAAAGCTTCACATCCTTCCTGTGTTGGGGGGCCCCAGACTTGGACGCAGTACTTCAGCTGTGGCCTCACAAGGGCAGAACAGAGGGGAACTCTAGCTTGCCCTGCTAGCCATCCCTCTTCTGATGGAACCCAGGATACCATTGGCCTTCTGGACTGGAAGCGCACACTGCTGGCTCATGTTCAGTTTCTCACCAATCAGGACCCTTAAGTCCTTCTCAGCAGGACTACTCTCAAGGAGTTCTTCTGCCAGCTTGTATACAGTATAATTCTTTTTTTGTAAAATAATCCATCTCTTCCTAGCATTGCTCAGGCAGAATTACCATCAGTCTTTGGGACCAGTGGCAAAAGATACAATATTGGCCTCTTCCCCCTCTTACTTAATTACAACGTGTAGTTATCCATCAGGAACAAAGTATTTAATCCAAAAGAGGTACAATATTGTTAGTTAGAATTTTTGAGAAAAGTTAAATTGAAGCAAGACCCTATTAATCACACTGCCCAAGAATCACATTAATCAACATCTTCTGCTGACGTTTCCTATAGAACTACATATATTTCACTCAAGATGTATCAGTCCTAGGTTTCAGTTTGATCTAGCAGTAAACAAGCAATGAGGTAAAGAACATAAGCAAGAAATCCTTGATCAATATTCTCCTTTAATCATTGACTGCATGGTGCTTGTGTTCTTATAGCTCATTGAAATGATATACTGATTAATGACACATAACACATTTCTAACAAGTTCTATCACATTGTCCATCTTTGGGATATGCAAGGGAAGAACTTGAGCTGGAAGAATAAAGCTTTAAAAGAAATTCAGCATAATACAGAATTTGAAGACATAAGAGAATTCAAGCACTGCCTGTTCGTAGATCTTAACTGCCTACAGTATCTCCCCACCATTTTTCTTCTCTTCCAGACATTTATTTTCTTTATGCTGTGTTTTTCTTTATTTTCTTTATTGCTGTCTTTGCTGTTGAGAAAGGGTGGATTATTAGAAGCAACCAGTGCACTTACAACAGCAATAACAATTCCAACCTCAACTAATACTTTGCTGTCTCAACAGAGATATTCGGAATTGAAGAACTTACTGTTGTCTTTGATCTGACTTAAAAGAGAAATTTCTGTCTTTTGTGTTATTTGAGTCTTATATCAGAATTTAGAATATGACCTAAAGAAAGAAAATATAAAAGTGTGACCAATTAATCTTATTGTCATGAAGTTTTTGTTTCTGCTAACAAAGAAGATAACATTATGTTCTTTTGCAATATATTCTGTCCTTTATAACCTTCGTAGCAAAATAACCACATACAAAAATCAGAAACCGTATGGCGTCCTCACATCCCATCAGTAGTTATATTTCCAAAAAGGAAGAAAAAGGATGACATGTGGGAATTGTGATAAAATAGCATGGTTAATGGTCTGTGATATTTTACTCTTTGTGGTTGTCACTGACTCACCAAAAGCATTATCTAGTCTTGATTAGAAAGAAAAAAAACCAAAACAACAACAACAAAGAGAAAAAAGTGTGTTTTCTGAGACGAAAATGTTTTTAAAACTCTCAGAGCCTAAAAAAGTTCTTTGTGTTGCCACAAACATTTCTCTGTTGTCCCCAAGTCTACTAAGCTAGTGAAGCATCAAAACTAATAACTTCCACAGTAACTGACTTTGCATGTGAGTAGTTCTAATAAAGTTGGATCTGATTTTATAGTGGTATATTGCCTTGGAACTCACATGTAAGTGTACGAAATTTAACTTTACAGCTAATCTAACAATTTATCTGTGATTAAGCTAGTGCTTAATGGATAGAAATAAGTACTGCTACTAAGACAATCTGCATACACAAATGACTTATTCCCCAGTATCTCTTGCATCTGTAGGTCACTAGCAGAAATAAAGTTCTTTCTGATATATTCATGGTTTAGAATCATCAGAAAGCCCTAGAGATATTAATTCAGTGTTATTTGTTATCTTCTACTCCCTAGTTGGATATCTGTAGATTCAAAATAGATATGTAAAAGGATATGAACAATGGCAACCACATTAGCTCTCTTAACTACAGCCTTGCCACAATGTGTTTTCCCTTCTTGTATTAGCATTTTAAACATTGAAAGGAGGTAGCATTTTTTAAATGTCATCTGCTACTAGGTTTAAATGCATCATTGTAAAAGACTGAACAGAAAAATTTGCCAATGCATTTTACAAATGAGAGAGATTTTTTGTGAGGACAAATAAGTCTGGCTTTCTTAAGAAACCCTGTATGGTGCAAGCAGACTATATGGGATCACTCATAATGCCTTGCCTATGATTATCTTTGCTGGCACGCTTTCTAGTGATTCATTTTCCACGCTTGTTTAGTCTAAAGCTTCCCATGGGTGGAGACTGCTGGCTGTACTCATTTATAGATGATGGCTATAATGGTTATCATTTAAGAATTAATTGTTTGTGACATACATAAATTAAATAAATAGGTCTGCATAGTTCTTGAATGTTGAACTTATTTTAATTCATAGAATGACAAACGTAGGGTGGCTTCTTTTCTTAGAAACCACACAGGACGGATGCATTAAGTTTGCCTTTAATGATAGATCAGAATTTATCTCCCCTCCATATTTAGCTGCTTATACGGGCAATGGCCTGAAGACTTACACAGGTAGACAGTAATTCCATAGCTAGATGCACTCTCATACATTTAAGTAATTTTATTAAGTCCTTGAACTACTCAAGGTAGTACAGGTATTCACAAAAGTGCTGTGCTACATCCTGCAACACCTTATTGTTATGCTGCCAGTCCTGGCTCAACTACTTCTCCAGCTAAACAAAGCAGGATGCTGGCAATGTTATCAATTTACTGATACTTCCAAACTACTCTGCTCAGTGACAGAAGACAGATTAAGATATGGGGTAAAAAAAAAAGCCCGATATTTACAAGTCTTTCTTGTATAACTGGAGCTGCCAGTAAGTGGGCACTGTGTTCAGGTACATCAGCTGAGCAGTGCTTGTGGTGAAAAAAAGAAACTGAATCTCAAGTTTTCAGCTCTTCCTACAAATACAGTGCTAGGCTGCACATCCCTTCTGCTGTTGCATTTGTCAACAGGGAAAAAGAAGTGCACTCATATAATGACTTTTATGGGTTTTTTTTCTTGCAGTTCTCTCTCTCTTGCAGGTTTTGCAGGCAGTTGGGCAGCAACTTGCTCTTTTAGCAAATTTCTTTTGTAATTATCCTAAGTACTACAATACTCTACAATTATTCTTCTTATGAGATTCATTAGTGTATTATATTAGAGAGTAGTTTTTCTTTAAGGAAACTAATCACAATATCATGAAATACTACAGTAATGCTGAACATGCTCATTTTCTTAGACCACGGTTTCTTGGGATGGAGATAAGCTACTCTGCATACAGAAAGGAGAAAAAGAAGATCGTGGTTGGACTCAGTGGATTGAAGGAGATGAAATGCACCTGGTAAGACCATATAATAGGTACCAAGTGCCATCCTATTATTAATTGAACTAGCTAGATGTAGTGCAGCAAGCTGAGTGCTGTGTTATCTTGGCATTCTTTGACATAATTAAGTGTTAGTGCTGTATTTGACTTGTTTCTGAAGTAATAATTTCATTTAGCACCATTATTCTTTTAAGTCCCTTACAAAGATTGCCTCTTTTCAAAGCAGTACTCTTACTGATAACTGTCTGTTCAGACATACCAGTTTGAAATGTTTACACTGAGGAAACCATTTAAAAGAATGGCCCTTGTACACTCTGTGAAATACACAGTATGGGAGCTTGTAAAATTACACACCCAACAGTAAGTTGTAAGGGGAAAATATACCATTGCTCTTTGAAAATAGTTACAGCCCTAACTGCGTTATAGCCCAGAGAACGAAAACAGCAATTAAGCTTTTGAAATGTCATGTTCTCTCTGATGACCATTTCCATCTTTCCAAGTTAACAGGATCTGAAAGAAGATGCCTATTCTTTTTTATATAGCTCTTCACAGCATACTCACTCCCTCATCATTTTTGATAAAATGCACTCTTCCTGCTGAGATAATAAAATCCAACTTTAATTTCATTCCTCTGTTCAGTACTTTTAGCATTCAACACTCTAAATGAATGTTCTCTAAATATTCAAATCAGAAACTGTTATAAATGAAAAGTACTTCGCAAAAGTACCCTAAGCCTCTTATTACTAAATAAGAAATACTGGAAGTCCCAGAAACCAGTTTGGAGAAGGAATGTATGTTACAGACCTTGCCATCTGGACTACATACTCGATGTAATGCAGGTAGGGAAGAAAGTAAATTTATAGTTGCAGTCATGGCCTCAACAGAAGTAGAGGTGAAGCAATGAAATTGAGACTGCAGAATTTTCTGTGTATATAAATGTCACAGTTTCAAGTGCAACTGGGGAAAGGAGCCCCTTCCTCCCCCTTTCGGGGAGAAGGAAAGAAAAACGACCCAACTAAGATAAGGATAAAAAATTTACTACAAATGTTAAAAGAATGTAAGATAATAAGAAAGAGAGTTACAATTAATAACTCAAATGGGAGAGAGAGGATGGCTACCATCACTGCCGGAACCCGGCAGTGCCTCACCCCTGTCACCTGGAATCAGAGATCACGTAGGGAACTGTGGAGGTTCTTGGGAATAGTATTTTTCTTGGAGAGCCGGAACTCACATGAAACTGCTAAAGAACACAGGATCAGGAAGTACAGCTCCACAGTGCACTGTGCCTCTGCACCCAATAGCCTGCCGCATGATGTCATGATATGGAATACTGATGAAACCAGGACAAAACATTCCCTCAATCTGCATGTAAACACAATACAACAGTTTCACGCTACCTCCCAGATTCACAGCACTCGGTGCTATGACCCCAAGCAGCCTTTTCAGAATCTCTGCTAGCAAACAGGTTGCAATTAGCCACACTGTGTCTGGCCTTGAAGCTCAACTTATTCCTTGCTGCACTTAACCCACATGAAACAATGGCACTAGTTGCTCTTGGATTTCTTTGGCCTCCATTTTGGCAAGTCCAGGTTCTTGTCCCTCTGCAATCATTCTCTCTTCCGATTTACTGCTCCCAATACCTTTTTTTTTAGTCTAGATTTCTGCTGTTCTTACTCTGACTCATGCACTGGCCATACAACCTGGCCATGAACCTCCAGGCTGGATCATTTTCTATGCTTAAACCTGTCAAGAGTCATATCTGAGAACTCATAAATTCAGATTCTGGTGCTAGTGCCACTGTTGTCTAGTGTCACTTCAGGTACTCTAATGTAACCTGACTGATCTGATGCTTTTCCTTCAAAAAGCTGTGAAGAGAACTGTGTCATACCTGCCAGCACATACAGGTATCCATGCATTGACAGTTCTACAATTTACTGTGATCTGTCCATCATGCACCCAATAGTCAGTACAAAGTTACTTCATGCAAAAGAAGTACCCAAATATTTTAGAAACCAGTCCCCAATATTTTATCACATTTTATATTTCATGAACTTCAAATGATGTCCTCTTTATTCCTCTGAAACCTCATTAATATAACTCTCTCCATTACACATGCAGTGAAATAGTTCCATTTAGTATCTTATTTTTGATCAGCCAAGATTACTAGGGCCTGTACTCCTGAGAGTACTTTGATACAATGGGCAGTTACCTCTAAAAAAATGATACTTCGATAGTTTTATGATCCTGTTGAACTTTACACAATGAGCCAAGTGTTAATTTAATTCCTTCCATGGTTCTGTATAAAGTAGTACCATATCCTTTAGTATTTATTACCTCCTATTTTTACCATTTCATTCTATGGTCTGTACTTTGTAGTTCTTTTTCCTCCTTGGATTCTGTTTTATGTGAGTGACTTATTTGACCATTCTCCATTTCCTTTTGAGCTTTATTGCCATTTTCTATTGTATTGATTGCTTCTGCTCTGCAGGTTTTTATCTCTGTCAGCAGATCTCTTTGTACTTAATGCACACTCTTTCTTTTGGGTTCCGTATATATACAGTGAACAAAACAAGTCCCAACTAAAATCACAGTGTCGGTCTGCTTGTTTCATCAATTCATCATGAAGCACCTTCTCTTACAACAGACTGGTAACACATGCCAATAAGGTTATTGACCCAGTGTAAGTTCTTCTTAATAAGTCACTGTAACACTTATAAAGATATATAAGGAAATGTGCACAACTTCCCAGTTAACTACACCTCCTGTTCCCTCAAAATATTCTGACGACTTCATTTAAAGTCTTATAGTGAAATAGAAAGTACAATCCTTCTGCTATGTCATATATAATCTTTGTCTTTACATTCCTTAAGAAGTTCCACCAATGTTCTTCCAGGAAAACCAGTCAACACCTCCACAAATTTCCACAAAGACTGCAACTCTCAGGTGTAACCTCAACAGTTTCAGTAATAGAGAAGATTAAACTGCATCTTCAGTGATGTTAGGCAAACAACAGTAGGTCTCATAAATCAATGTAGCTTCTTATGAGCAGTTAAATATGAACCAATTTTTAGCAAGCAGAGATTTTTTAAAACCTACTGTGGAACACAGAAGACCAGTGGACAGCATTAGGCATTTAATATGGTCAAGTTCAGACAAAACTCACTGCTGTGCTGTGGTTTATGGACCTAGCTCAACTCTTCTGTATGCAATTACCTGTCCCATCCTACCCATGACCGCTACGTTGCTGGAATCGGCTGTCAGCTGATTTCCCGGTTTGTAAGTTTGAACTACTGATCATCAACATACAGATTCAGAATTTGTTATTTAAATCCATCCCAAATAACTTGTTTATATGTCCAAGATATAGAATGCTCATTTCAAAGGCCTAAGCGGTTGCACACACAAATAAACAATAATGCCCCAGGAACACATTTGGTCTTCTGAGATCTGAGATCCCAAAATAACTTCTCTTACTCCACCTTTCTCCAGAAAATAAGCCAAAACCAAGTGGTACCTTTAGGATTAAAAATAGGCTTAAATATGTACAAGCTACACAATCTAATTTGATAAGAAATTCCATACGGAAATTAAGCTGGACATACCCATGAATATATAATGCACATATCCTATGTGAAAGATGTAATTCTAAAACTATTTTCTCTTCCTAGGAAATAAGAGTGTGCGGAGTCAAGTGTAAGCAGGTCTTTAAGAAGGTACAGTGAGCCTACTGCTGATACCGAAGTGAAGAACAGTAGAATTTACAGACTTGCCACCAAATCTCCAAGCACTAGTAATGAACATCATCAGTGATGAGAGTAAACAGAGAGAAGAAGATTAGACTAGAACTGTATAGTCAACATATTTTTAACAAATTATTTTAAAGAAATAATTGCAAATAAAACCCCATTAAAGTTACTAAACACTATAAATGGGCATGCACCATAATTCTTGACTACACAGAAATTGAGACTGGTAAAAGCCGAGATACTGGAGCTAAAGGCCTTGCGAGCACATATTTTACTTAAAATGAAAATTGCCTTTCTGTAGCCTTAACAAGGGGCCTTAAAGTAATCTTGTTTTCAGGCAATGAATTGTCGTAGGGAAGTGAATGAGATCTGCAGTATGTGGCTGATGGGAAATCCTCATCTCACTGAAGCTAGTGAGAATTTTACCATCAGCTCCAATGAAGCGGTACTTAAAGTATTCCACCAAAACTGAAGACTTGATTTCTTAAATGAAGTAAAGTTATGGATCAATAATCTGGAAAAATAGCACTTACAGAATCATGGCCAAGAGGCAATTCCTTTTTAAATGCTTTAGCCAATGACTGACTATTTGTTTTCTTTCTTATTCTGATGAAAATAACAGTAAGGTTATTGCTAGTAACTATGTAATTGTACTCACACCGTACAAAACAGATGGCTAACATCACTTTGTACAATATAATTTTCAGATTTGATTAGGACCCATCATTGTGCTCATCTTCTCATGCAGCACATAAAAAAGCACTGGCCTAGTGGTTTCTAACAGTGACTTAGTCACTATTTATATTAATAGCAATTTAGAATCCAAACTTTGTATTTTCAGTCTGTCAGCAAACTGGATATACAGTTAGCATCACCACCTCAAAAAGGCTCATGGACACAGGGTGCTTGATGGATCAGACATTAAGCAGATGACAGACTTTTACAAGTATGTCCTGTAACAACTGTTACTAGAAATTTTCAGGGACTTAATAAGTGGGGAAGTTGCTATTGGCAGAGTCCAAGGTGTTTTAAAGTGGGAACACATCTTCCCTACTCTGCTACAATCCATGCATATAGCATTGCTTTTGCCTTCTTTCAGATCCCAGTGCTGAGACTGTGAGAAATTTTAGACTTTCTCTGTGTAAATGTGAACAAATGCTAATATTCTCTACTAAACAGAGACAGTTCTAAAACATATACTTTTATTAAACCTGTTCAGAAATGCTACCAACCTGATCTAACAAATGGAAAAATAGAGGTACAGAAACATTCGCTATAACTAAAAAGTTAGTATGGCAAAGATCATAAATTTTCTGAACTCTGATATTTCAACTGTATTATCTATTGAGCATGTAGTACAAGATGCACTGTAATACACATCTAGTTTAATTTTGTAAAGTTCTTGGTTTTATTTTACATCAGAAAATACACAAAATGTTATCTATGAAGATCTATACATTCTCTTGTAATGCATAAAAAAATACTCTCCATGTGTTAGTATTGCAATAGATATTCATACTATTTAGAATTACAGACATACGTAATATAGTTGCTTACTGTAGGCTCCCTCATAGTTTTTTTCTTGGAAACACGTAATACTAGGAATTGTACTTGGCCATAGCCAACCAGATGAAAGCAGAGTCTGTTCATGTGTTAGCTGTCTAGCAATGTTTCTACAGTTAAATGGATACACCTCCTGACGGATATACAGACCAGAAGTTAATGGTGATTAAGTTCTCTTTTAGTTGGAGTAGAAGAGGTAAAAACAGTTTATGCTTAAATATGATAGAAAAGTTCAAGGGGAACGAGAAGGGTCAGAAACCTTATATCTAAGGTTAAAAACACAACTTTGGTTAAGTCAGCGTGCAAATAGCTGACTACTTAAAGAGTTATTTATCACCTTACACAAGACTGGGGATATCCAAACTGCCAAATCTCAATGCATTAGGCATTTGTTCTGCTTTAGAGGACAAAGAAACTTCTTTCCTTCAAGTTTCTAAATTATTGATTTCATAATCACGTATAACCTCCAGACAACTCTGTACTCTTCAGCCCCAAAGAAAGATAGAGATTAATGGAAAATAAGGAATGAACTCCACATTTATAATGATCTGAATTTGTAAAGACTACCTATATTTTCCTTCTCATATGAAAATTGATACTACACGATTAAAAGATGGTTCACTTCACTATCCACAATTAAACTTTGCATAATTCATTTTAATGTTCAGTACTGATTCCGACCTTTTTTTAAGTGTAGTTCTCCTCTGGTAGAACTTGAAAGTTCACAACCCTGAATTCACCAGATGTCTTCTCATTTTTGCTTCCAGATCCCTGCAGTCTTGTGTAATATTTACCAACGCTTTTTCACAGAATCATAGAATGGCTTAGGTAGGAAGGGACCTTAATGACCATCTAGTTCCAACCTCCTTCCATAGACAGGATTGCCAACCACTACATCAAGCTACCCAGAGCCCCATTCAGTCTGGCCTTGAATACCTCCGCAAATACAGCATCCACGACTTCTTTAGGCAACTTGTACCAATGCCTCACTACTCTCTGAGTAAAGAATTTCTTCCTAACATCTAACCTAAATTTCCCATCTTTCAGCTTAAAGCCATTCCCCCCTGTCCTATCACTATCAGATCTGCTTAGAAGCTCCCTTTAAGAACTGGAAGGCTGCAGTGTGGTCTCCCCAGAGCCTTCTCTTCTCCAAGATGAGCAAATCCAGCTCCCTCAATCTTTCTTCATAAGAGAGGTACTCCAGCCCTCTGATCATCTTCCTGGCCCTCCACTGGACCCACTCCAACAGCTTCCTGTACTGAGGGCCCCAAGCTTGGACACAGCACTCCAGATGGGGCCTCACAAGGTCAGAATAGAGGGGAACAACCACCTCCATCTCCCTGCAGGACACTACTCTTTTGATGCAGCCCAAAATACTGTTGGCTTTCCATGCTGCAAGCGCACACTGCTGGCTCATGTCCAGCTTTTCATCTACCAGGACTCCCTAAGTCTTTCTCTGCAGGGCTGTTCTCAAGGAGTTCCTCTTCTAGTCTGTACACATATCTGGGATTGCCCCAACCCAAGTGCAACAACCTTATTAGGTTCACATGGGTTCACTTCTCAGCCAGGTCCCAGTCCCATTGAATGGCATCCCTTCCTTCTAAGTGTCAACCACACCACTCAGCTTGGTATCATCAGCAAACTTGCTGAGGGTATACTTGATCCCACTGTCTCTGTCATTGATAAAGATATTGAAGAGCACTAGACCCAAGACAAACCCCTGGGGAACACGACTCATGACCAGTCTCCACTTTGATACCTGTCAATAAATTAAGGGCCTTCAGCAATAAATTCAGGGCTTTCAGCAATTAAATCAAATGTTCTAGATAAGGACATCTGAAGCCTAACAAGCAGAGACTAAACACTCCACAAGCTTTGAGAAGGAGGTATCCTGCTTGGGTTGATAATAAGCACTATGACAAGTTTGAAGCACCAATTAAAAACTTAGTCAACAGCCATGATCTTTGTAAACAGGTTTCTGACCAAATATGGGACCTGGCTTATGTAACACATGACCTTCTGCCTGGATCAACCACCAACAACCCCTTACCAGAACCCTATATTAACACAGTGCATGTGTAGTACTAGATTTTAATACATATAGCAATCCTAGGAATAGGTGGTCACTTCATAGAAATCATATGAATATTCACATGTTAGAATACATAAAATCTGTGTGCTTTCGATCATGCGGGTGTTTTTTGGGAAGGAGTGAACCCCATGCACCCAGTGTGGCAATAAAGTAATGTCAGCTTTCTAACCTGTCATTCAGGTTGGCGAGTCTTGTTCCCAGATTTTGGTGACAGCCTGGACACAGAGCTGTGGACCACAACCCTCTGGCTGTGAGCATCCAATCAGTTCTTTACCCACTGAACAGTCCAGCCTCTAAATCCATAACTCTCCAATTTAGAGATAAGGATGTGCTGCAGGACTGTGTCAAAGGCCTTGCACAAGTCCAGGTAGACAACATCAGTAACCCTTCCTTTGTCCACCAATGTTATCGCTCCATTATAGAAGGCCACCAGATTGGTCAGGCCTGATCTGCCCTTGGTTAAGCCATGCCAGCTGACTTGGATCACCTCATTATCTTGCATGTGCCTTAACATCTCTTCCAGGAGGATCTGTTCCATGAACTTCCCAGGCACAGATGTGAGGCTCACCAGCCTGTAGTTCCCCAAGTCTTTCTTCCTCTCTTTCTTGAATATGGGAGTGATGTTTCCTTTTTTCCAGTCCCTGGGGACTTCACCTGATAGCCATGATTTTTCAAATATGATGGAAAGTGGCTTGGCAACTGCATCAGCCAGTTCCTTCAGGACCCTCGGATGCGTGTCATACAATCCCAAAGACTTGTATACATTTCAGCTCCATGAAGCAGTATCAGGCTTGCTCTGCTTCTACAGTGGGAAGGATTTCACTCCTTCAACTTCTGTCTAGAGGTTCAGGGACATGTGAGGCACGGGAAGCTTGACTGCCAGTGAAGACTGAGGCAAAGAACTCACTGAGTACCTACCTCAGCCTTATCCATAACTGTTGAAGCCAGTTCTCCATTCTCATTTATCAGAGGGGGTACACTCTTCTTTGCTTGTCTCCTCTGACTAATGTATCTAAAAAAACACTTCTTGTTATTTTTCACATCTCTCACCAAGCTCAGTTCCATCTGCACCTTGGCTTTCCTGATTCCACTTCTGTATGTTCAGGCAACATCCCTATATTCTTCCCAGGCCATTCATCCCTGCTTCCACTGCCTACACCTTTCCTTCTTATCCTTCAGTTTGACCACCAGGTCCTTGATCAGCCATGCCAGTTTCCAGCCTCCTCTGCTTGATTTATTATGCTGAGGGATGGAGAGCTCTTGTGCTTTCAGAAAGGTGTCCTTAAAGAGTTAAGGACATATATATTTATACTGGATCTCTGCTCCATTCCTATGTCCCTAAGGACAGTTTCCCAGAGGATCTCATCCAATAACTCCTTAAGCAGCCAGAAGTTCACTCTCTTGAAGTTCAGGGCTCTGACTCCACACTTTGCCAGACCCATGTTCCTCACGGAACAGGGGGCAAGAGAATCAATTAAAATATAGCTAAGTCAATCCAATTGTTAGTAGCCATTATTATTATTATCAGACAGCTTTTCCCCTTTGGATCATTTGGTACAAGGGAAAATTTAGCACTCGCATCTTATCAACCAGAAGCAATGTAACCTGCTTTCAATTATGGAGAAAAGTTGCGCTTGGGAAGTATGTCCACAGTTCACATATATCAAATACAGAAACTTCAGAAATATTTAATTTGGAATACATTATTTTCAAATCATCTAATTTACTTGTCATTGTAATTCTAACCTCTTATCTCTACTGCAGAAACCAGTTCATTTGGAAAAAGAAATGCTGTTTATTCTTTGCTTCTATGATGATGCCTTCCAAATACTGCATAAAATGACATACTATTTCCTTAAAGCCTTAACAACATATTATTATACAATTAAATTCAAAATTGTAATTAAAAAAATGCCATAGAATAAGCATTTAATGGATGCTTAACTTTCAAAAATCATTTGAAAAATATCAGCTAACTTTCAAAGAATATTTTCAAAACTACTTAGTAGCCAGGACCTTCACAATGAATTCATATCCAGACTTACTTACTACTGAGGAATCAAACTTTGTATTCATTTTCTTGATCTTCCACAGAATTTCAGCTATGGTTTTATTTTAATATTCATTGTGGTAATCCAAGTTTGCAATTACTTAGCAAGTTTTAAACATACTTTATACTAAACATTCTAACAGGTTTAAGAAGTAAGATGTCCACAAATCCCATGGCAGATTAGGCAGATGAACAGAAATTTAGGAGGCTCCTCATGGAAAGGACACTTCTGAGTCTTATACTTTTTCTTCTCTTCACCTGGTTTTCAACTTAATTTAGCAATAATCATTTAGTGTGAGTGTCACCCGTTCTATTCATGGTTTGCGTGATTATTCACCATCTGATCTACCCCTGCCATTACAGAAGAAAAACAGGAAAAGCACTAAGTCAGGTTGTAAGCTTAGAACATCAAACGATTAAGGAGTAAGACTTGCACAGGACCAAAGAAGTTTCAGAAGGATTCTGAAAGCATAAAGCAAATGCAGAGGATCGAGGAGAGAACTGAAACGCTTCGCAGTAACATGATCTATAGAGAAAACAGGATGCTCTCTTAACAGTAGGATAATATTTTTGAAGAAGTTGATTGTGATGTATCTAGTGGTGTAACCTGTATAGATGATATTTTCATTTGGAAATTGTTGGGTTTTTTACTGTTTGATATGAACAAGTCAAAATATACACATTAATTTTAGTGGGTGCAAATATGACTATAAAGTAATTATCTCAGTGTTTGAAGATTAAATAATTGATGTGAGAAAAAAATCTAATCAGACCTATACAAAATACATGCAAGCCTAAGAAAGGGCTGTTAATTTTTTGTTTCTTTATTGTAGAAATCCAATTCTTAATAGATAACAAAATGTTTTACATAGATAAAGGATACAAATAAGATTGCATTATGTAAAGAGGTAGTTTTAATATTAAGTAATGATATGAAATGTATGGTATTAATTGTGAAATACCTTTCATATCATTAAAGAATTTAATCTTCAGATATATTCTGTAGTGACACATATGCAGTACACCAACCTTTCTGATTCCCCATACTTTGACTAAGATTATACCACAATATTCTCCCAGTCTTTTCTAATCTGTGGCTCAAGCCAGATCATGCTATCTCAGTATTTAATAACCTTTGCCATATTTTTCTTTTATAAAAATCTCAAGTCATTTTTGATCATCAATGCAAATATTAAGCAAACAGTTTTTTAAGAAATATCTTTTTCTATTTGCTTGAACCTGTTGCCTTCTGTTTCATGTTATCATGTAATTACTCCTAATTCTTGTACTGCAAGAGATATGAAACAGCCATCCCATTTCTACCATGACACTCAGATTTCTGTACCCCTAGTATCATGGTAAGGTAATCACTCTAGAAGAATCAGAGTCACTAGGTCACTATCTTATTTTATTTTAAAATGAGCTGGCTGAATGGCAAATACCATATAACAAGAAGGTGTGTTAGATTTCTAAAGAGTCTCTTATATGAGACAGAGCAGTAGAGAATAACAATCCACCAGCATGGCATGAAAGGTGCATTCCAGTAGATACATCCACTTTCATTAATGTCTATCATTCGATTGACTCCACTATATTAAATTTTCTAAGTGGACAGTAAAGCAAAAAGTTCTCCAGCACAACACTGATAAAACTTTCCTAGCATATATTGTATTGTATTGTTTCTTGGACAGTATCATTTGTAATCACATAAAAGATTCATGGCCATTCATCTTCTATTAGTAAAACATTTCTTCTTAGAATAGTAGCTATGTGCTACTGCTATTAGTACTTCAAGAAAATTTTCAACCTCAAAGCAAATGTTTATTTAAGTAATTGACTCCTGTCTAGCAAAAATGCACAAAACAGTAGAATTCCTTCAGTATCCTGTGATTTATCAACAAAGCATGCACCCTTCTCTGTATAAACAGCCAATAGTAAGTATCCACACTAAACACTTCAGCAGCATAGCTTTTTATTTCCTTCAACCAGTCTGCCTAAATATTAAGTTTCTACTCTAAAGAAGAATGAAATTCTCTCTTTCAAGAGCCACATTCTTATTAAAGTAGGTGAAGAAAGAAGAAAGGTCTGTGGTTATTGACTCAACAGCAATTTACATAACAAGAGACCACTTATCTAACTGTGCCAATTGGTACAACGCTGTTCTAATGCTGAGCCAATTAAAAGGTCAATATTGAGATAAGAATGTTTCAAATTTAAAATACTTTATTTAAATGTTTGGTTAATTGAGAGTTCAAGATTGTAGCAGAAGCATGAGCAGTTAGCTATGGGTGCACAATCATTATAGAGGAGTTAACATTTAGAACTTGTTTGTGTATCTGTAGAAATACATATAGCATGATATTAGCAGTAATCTGCAAAGATGTGTAGTCCTTGAAAAATGCTTTTATCAACATTGTGGGATCATATTAACAGCTTTTATGCAACAGTTTCACTTTCTTTCTTTCACCTCCCTTTAGGCTGCACAAAGCAACATTACAGAAGTGCAGAGATAAAATATAAGAAAAGCAGAGGAGGTAATGCGAAATTGTACTGGAATTTAAAATGAAAGGTCCCAGCCATTTTTTCTCAATGGCTAGTCAGTATCCTTGCTACATAAGAAGAGATACTTGTAATGCTATGGAGTCACCATTTTCATTTTTTAGGGTTTAGAAGCATTGCATACGGGACAAGCTGAAATTTCACATTCAATCAAGTGCAACAAGACTCACAGCAGTTCATCACTTCCCTTCTCCAATTCTAAATCAGCATGATTCAATTTCTCTTTTCTTACCAAGACATTGATGCTTACTATCCATAACCATTACAGCTTTTAACACTTCTCTCCAGCTGGGCATGTTAAAGAAGTTAACACATTTCAGTAGTACTTCTGTGAAATAGCTGTGGTCTTTCACTCATCCTGTCAGGAAATATGCTGCCATTCTTGATGCTGACATTTACAAGTTTATTTTTGGAAAGGAAAGGGGGAGAACAGCACCTTTCATATATTTTACAGTAACACAGCAAAGCACTTATTCAAACACAGCAGCTCCTCCAGACACCCATTTTCAGGTACAACAATGTAGCTCACTGGAATGCAGTTAGTCCGCTCCAATGTATCACTGATACCAGTGTTCATTAGAAACAGCTAATTATTCGGGACAATCCTTAAAGGCCAGTGTGGTGTTAAAATCCCACTAGCTAGAAAGCTAGTCATCACTAGTCTTTTTCCAACACGTATGTTCAAGTAGTTCAGACATAAACACAGAGACATTCTCAGTTTCCAAGAGCTGCTCACAGATTGCTCTCAGAAAGAATTCTGAAAGATTTACTCATGAGTTTTAGACTTTTTATACCTAAGAAACAGCACAAAACACATAACAGATTTTCGCAACACTGCAGCAGTGACACATCATGCTGATTTTGTTTGGTTCGTTGAAACCAATCTCAGACATGGGGGCTGACTTAGGAGCTAGACAAATAAGATCTGTAAGCTAGATTTCACACTGCCCTAAATGATGCAGAAACAGATGACTCATTCCCTAAAAAGCAAAACAGAAAATAAGTAGAACATAAGAGTTTTTCAGCAAAAAAACCTTCCAAGCTCAAGCTCTTTAATCATCACCACACCAAAAAAAAAAAAAAACACCCTAGTCATTTTTTGGGCAGTGAAAAGCAAGTTGTCTCCCTCCCAAAAACCAACAAGCAGTATTATTTCATGGAATGTTTTTCTGCAACATACGTACAATCCTTTATAACATATTTTTCTCATACAATGTCTGCCTCATAAACATTTGAAGCATCATGTGACACCAAGTTCCATTTCTGTTTCCAGTTCCCAACACGATGGCAGATATTTTTGACAGTATTTCCAAAAGTATTTTGGTGACTTAAGAGACAGGTAGGCATTTAATCTACTAAAGGTTGCTCAAAAACTCTGCCAAGTGCTTAACTATAAGTTGAAGTTAATGGGTAATAAGTACCTAATTTGTTTGAACGTCACATGGATATTTTAGTGTAGCCTTTTTCGCTCTTCAGCCATACGAATGCTTTGAAAAATGCTTTCCCTCTTTAGCCTGCTGCCATGCAGCACCTCCCACTTGTGTAACTTCAGGAACAAGTAAATGCCTTCTCAGTTATATATTCCCCCTATGTAAGTTAATGTGATTTAGCACAAAAACAAATAATTCAGTTGGGGTTAACCACATTCTCTCATCAGACATTAAAGATCTGAAGGAATGACCAAATTTTGGAGAAGTGGAAGCAAATGAAAAGTACATCCTCAATTAAAACAATAACATTGTTCTTAAGTTCTCACCTTCATGATGAAAATTTAAAAAATCCTCACCACAACAAAATAATCATCTACATTTTATCATGCTTTAGAACAGTTTTCAGTAACAGAGCTGACAAAAGGTTCTCTACAGTTCTTCTCTTCAGAGAAGCATAAAGGCTAAAGACACCAGGCTATGGGTATAACAAGGAGAGACAACAACTAAAAAAAGCTGCTACTAACAAGTAGCCTTTCACAAGATTCCTTCAAACAGGTTGTCTTATAAGATGTTGCTCCTCACCTGCTGCACAGCAACCCTCAGCCTTTTCCCTGCACTGGGGAAAACACATGTAAGGCAACTAATGACCCACAGATGGAGCACACCCACTGCATTTGGAGACTAACAGACAAGAGGTTTTGCAGAAGTATAATTTGAGATTGCTGTAGCAAGTGGGAGGGAGCTGGCTGAAGAAATCACTAGCATGATGCTGAGACTAGACAATTTGGAATCAAGTAAGATGCTTTAAATTGACTTTTTTTTTCCCTGAGAAATCAATCCCAAGAAGAATTCCTGGTATAGTTCAGAAGACAAGCCTACTTGATGTATGTATTCCACTAATGGAACATCAAAGGCTTATTTATTTTGACCAGTACTGAGAGGAATGGCAAGGACCTGTGTGATCTTGTGATCACAGGAAAACACGAGAACGTTCTTTGTAATGGACAAAAAGATGCAGGTCAAAGCTTCAGTCTGAAAATCACTGCCTTCTGCAGTTTCTTGTCAAATACAAGATGGCAGATTTCTTATCTCACCTCATAATTCTTCCCTTTAAAAATGTCTGTATAATTCAATATTAAACATAAAGGTAATATATATCCACAGAAAAGGGCTCTTATTGTAGGAGGGTGTTTCTCTGTGTAGTAAAGCTCTTCATGGACTCACGTCAATGTTTTGGGGGTCTGAGTTGTTGTGAAACACCTGTATTACATAGGACAAAAAAAAAAAAAAAAAAAAACCCACAACCCTGTTTGTGAAACAGCCTGGGCAAAGCAAAAAGATTTCCCTTGCTTCATATTCTTTTCCTTTCTGGTTCAAGTGCTTCCTTTTTTCAGAAAGTTCATCCATGTAATGCTGTAGCCATGGGCCAGTTCCGTGCTTATTTCCTAATAATTTTATCTCTTTGCAAAGAAAGTACTTTCTGAAATAACACTTCTTTCCATTATTTTTTTCCTTGAAAAGACAGCAAAACCACCTGTAATTGCACTAAGGGTTTTAAAGATAAGTATTTGCACGTTCAGGTTTAATGCAAATACTTTCACTTACTCTAATTAGATACCTAAGTCCATTGTACTGTCCACATCACAAATATGCGCGAGTGGAGTTCTGCAAGGTACTGAGCTTCCTACCTTCATGTAAAACACAGTGCTACCCATGGACAAAAAGGAGAAAAAGTTATGTAGATGTGCTGGCTAGACAAAAGGCAGATTGCTCAGCAGCCTGCATGGTCAGACTAATGACAGATGTATCAATGCAGGGAAGAGGAATGATTTGGGGCTGCTTTCGTTAAAACTGAACTTTCAAAGCATCCCATTACAGACTCAGTCTAACAAGGATTTGTTTAACAGACACTATATAAAAGGCTGTTATAATGGTATGGTGTTTCCATTGAAACAGCAGATATATCTGAGTGCCACGCAGTAATGTAACCTTTACTCACATGATTGAAGGATATGCTGTTGAACAGAGATAGCAAATCAGACTTCAAAGGCAATGAGCGTATTCCAGTAGAAGGATAGGCATAGAGCAATTTACAGTTGCCCATTAGTAGGCCTCTGCTGCCTTCCAATCACTTTGTACTTTGCCACTGTCTGTGTTACATCACAGCACTATTTGAATCTTTAGCACTGCTTGCTGAAGATGAAATTACATAATTAGTAACAAGTAGGAAAAGAGATTTTTATTCCCCTTTCAAACTGAATATTTCTATAAAAGGCAATGTTGGTTTGCTTTTCTACCTTTAAGTGCCTCCATGGATTACCTGCAAGCTCTCGACAGCAGAATTAGTTCAGGCAGACTCCCCAAAATGTTCATCTTTTAGCTGGGAGCCAATGGAACATAATACTCTGAAAACCAGCACACTCTTTTCCCTAATGCAGTTGTCTTTTACTTACAACAAAAAATGATGATCAACATCATTCTAACAGGCATATAATTTACAATGAAGACTTTTATTTATGCTTTGTAAGTTAAAAAATACTACTCAGCTATATATTTTTACAAGAAACATATAATTTTAACAAAGGAGTTTGTTCATCCACGGTTGTAAATCACAGAGACATGGGAACATTTGATTTGGAAAGACCCTCAAGATCTAAGTCCAGACATAATAGTGTGGGATGTTGATCCCAGTTTGGCAGTAGGACCTAGAAATTCCATAGGTTCAGACTTTATATCCTATCAGTGACCAGCAGCTAAGGTTTTTTAACTAAGTTCAGGTTGCATGGGGAACTTTAGCTGCCACAATATGCAAGTTTTATGATAAAATGTAATTACGCATTCCTCCAGCAACACCACAATACACATCTATACAACATATTGTAACAACATCCATCCCTTTTTGTATTTGTAAGAGAGAACATTAAGATCACTGGAATCCTAAGTGTAGTCTGAATGATGTAAGGACTTCTATCTCATGAGACTGAATCCCAGTTACTTCAAGTTTGCTATGTATAGGCACAATAGCTCACAGTTGCAGAGATTTTGTGCACAGAAATCTGAACTTACAGGTAATGAACAGTAGTATTTTTTTATGGTCTTATTTTTGGCATGGCTCAGGAAATTACAATAAAATATCAGAAAAATATATATTTGCAGCTAACACATATATAATATGTAGATGCATTGACTCATACTTGATACCAGATTACTTATACCACAGATGCGTTAATCACACTGATTTGTGAGAGACTCCAGAGTGTAAGGGTCTTGTGGGAATATTTCCCAGATCGAGCTCTTTTTCTCAGTGTTGTCACCATGGGGCACTGTACTTACACCACTTTCCTCTATTTTCATGGAAAAAATATACTCGTTTCCATACTGTCATTTCTCTGCTACAATCTCAGATAATCTGGAAATTCCCATTAGGTATACAATCAGAGTGAAGCTGAACAACCAATAGTGAAAACTTCAAATACAGTCCAAAAGGGTCAAGCGGGTAAAATCTTTGAAATACCTTCATTTTGCTGTTAATCACAAAGTACTGAATAGCTTCAGGAAGACATGGTTATTCCGCGTTTTTCATTCAGCTTCCGTAAGCTATCTTTTTGGCAGCATTCTAGGCAAGCTGTTACACCAATTATATAATGGATGACAGATAAAAATAAATTGTTATGTCCACCAATAAGGATTCTTTCTTTTTTCTTTCTTTCTTTCCTTTCCAGGCTAAACCCAGTTAGTATATTAAGAACCTCAATGGTACACTTCTTACCATTACTAAGAATCTTTTAATGGAAATTTTAAAAATTAACTTTCAAATACTCTCTTAAAACAACTTTCCTAATCAATTTATTAACTTACTGTTCACATATAAAATAAAGAAGTATTATCATTGTGATTATGACTGAGTTACTGGGGAATCCATTCCTTATCTGAGATTATACTCAGGTTTCAATTTTGCATTTTAATATCACCTAATTCAATTCTTATCCCCTTTTACTCTTCCAGTGGAAGACAGGCTCCTATTCAGTAATGTATTCAAATGTATGTGTATATGAATTTCAATATCTGTAATTTTATCTATAGATTTTCTTCTAAAATACACATTTTAAGTAATCTTATTTTCATTTGTATCATCTTCAACATCAAACTTACTTGGTACTATTTGCTGAAAATATGAAAATTCCTTATTTATCAATTCCCTGTTTCAATGTAGACAACAAGTGGCAATGTAACTGAACAATCTAGACATAAACGAACCTTCCCCCCTGCTTCACATGTGTATGCATGCATATGCATCCAGTTCCTGGAACCACATGGCATTTCTATTATTAAAGCCCTGTCCATCAAATGTCTGGGAGAAATCTTAACTTCAGCAACGCATCCCAAGGTATATTCTGTGGCATACCATCAGTGGTCTTAAGTTGACTATATACATGCTTAGAGATCCATCTTGCAGTCTCAGTCTCAACTTACATCCTATTAGCAGAGAATATACTGATTCATTTAACTACATCAGATAATATTTTGATTTTGTAAATCAGTTTTTTTTTTTTAAATTATGACTATAAATTTCAATCTTAAATGCTATTTCTGTCAAATATCTGCAACCTAAAGTGAGAAAATCATCACAAGGACAGACAGGCATGTGAACACCTCTATTACTAAGCTGGATTATTTTTTAAATTAATTCCAGAACTCATCAGAGAATTCATTAATCAGGGAACGAAACACTGGCTTCATTTCTCAAACAGGATATGTTAGAACAAAGCCAGAGCCTTTGCCACATCAGAAGTGCTGTTGTGGATCCAGAGATGCCAGCAGAAAAGAGTAACCATACAGCACTCTGAAAGAAATTTATGAGATTTACAACACAGAAAATCTCTTAACCAACAGGAAATAAAGACTTATGCCAAAATTCCAAGAGATATGTGACAACACAGGGTAATAACATTCAGTTCCCTGGAAGAGAGTTTTCCTTCTGGGTTACTGGCACAGGTAGATTTTTTTTTCACTGAAGCCATAAAGCTGATTTATGGCAAAGATCTTTCAGAAAGCTTTCAGGAAGAAGGTACATTCAGCTTTCTAGTAATTTTTTTTAGGACTAGGATAATGGTTCTGTAAATACTATATGCTGGTAGGAAAAAAAAAGTAAAAGAAAGCAAACTGGCAGAATGTTATTATATATTTTTATTAATATATATTTGGCCTAATTTATCTTTAGTGTCTTTATGTCCTGATGATTATGAAAGAATGGTTTTAATCTTTTTTTTAATGGCTACAGTGAATTGAAAATTGTATACTAATTGCAACATCTGACATGGCTTCATCTGTTCACGTGGATTCTAGAACTTTAAGCAAAATGGGATTATATACTACAAATCTTTCCAGCATGAGATTATGCCAGTTATGAGGTAAGTGAAAAGTTGATGCCTAAGGTATTTGAAAGTACCTCTCTAAAGAGTTTTCCAGATGAGGTAATAGAAATATTTCTGCTTGGCAAAATGTATTCTTTAAAATGTTATGCGAATAGATGAGACCCTGCATTAAAATGAACAAGCTAAAGGAGACACACATTTTCTTAGCTGAATTATGCTTGTCATAGAAGCACCAAAGAAAAATAAGACACACTGCTATCTATAGATTTCTTGAATTCAAAAGCCATCAATCAGTATTCCAGTTCAATATCCGAGTAATACAACCTTTATCTGATGAAGATAAGAAGTGGCAGCTGCAATTACAAAACTTTGCCATAGAATAAATACAATTAAGTAATAGATTACAGTAAGATATATTAATGCATGGCTCATGCAAGGAATTCAGATCTTGAAAAAATCTTTCAAGAGAAGATTTAGGCAGCCTTAATGTCAATGACAAAGCACTTAAACTGGGTACAGGCTTTCAATCTACATTAAACTTAGCTCAGGAAGAAGCATGTTTCAATGGATAAAACAAATGATTGTGCTCTATAACTTCCTCTAACTGGTGGCTTATTCCATGACCCTGACCAAACCATGTTGCTCCTTAAGTTTCTCTGATTTTATAACAGCTAATGATTTTTACCTGCTCCCTTGAGACCTGCGGGTAGACAACATTGAATAACTGCTAAGTAGAATTAAGCAGAAAATAAATTCAGTACTTCTCATTTATTTTGAAAATCAAGGTAAGCTTTATAGTTGGCTATTTTTTCTGTGTCATATTTTTTCATAATGCATACCATTTTTATTGAAGTGAGTTTTCAAGCAGGCAGCATTCACTGGATTTCTTCTTACTATCAAACTTAGTGTCACGAGTTTCTATGACCAAGCAAAAGTCATTAGTAAGAGAGGACGAAGGCTCCTAATTAATAAAGAGCAAAACATCTGTATTTTAAGTTATGGGCCAGAAGGAGTAGCAGAGATGAGACTGACTGAAGACAGACAGAAGATAGACAGTCACTGATCAGAAAAGAAAAAATATACAAGGGCCTATTATTCTATTTCTAGAAGACTGATTAGAAATGGATTTTTGTGCTTCTCTGTTTAAATTTCAGTTTAGGTAGACACTGACAAAATGTGCCAAACTGGCATTATTGAAAGCTATGTGTATGTCCCCATCCTACCACAGCATTTGCAACCAAGCCTTATTGTTCCTTATTGTTCTGTATAATAGATATCAGACGTGAATGGTGCTCCTTCTCCCTTCTCTTTTGTGTTTTTTTATTGCAGATTTACATTTTGGATGATCCGTTAAAAACTGACATTAAATAATAATAATTAGACAACAATCATATGTGCAACTAGACAAAATTGTTCTGCTTCTCTTTAGCGTCCAGACCTGAACAGACAAACAAACTTAAAATTCAGAAGCCAAGACTCTAACTAACCCAAGGAAGCTGAGGTAGGTTTGGTTGCAGTTGGTTGTATTGGACTCGGCAAGAAAGCTTATGAGCTAGTATTATCCAAGGAAGTCTAGTGCCATCTGATATTGGGGGACAGTAACTATTAAAAATTAGCCAATCAAATACTGTTTTGCTGAGTCCACTTTGAAAATACTTTTTGATTTGGTCTCTTCTGCCTTATTTATCTCTCCTACTGCTTCTGTCTTTTCTTAGGAAATTTTCTGCCCCACAGCTGATGACTGCCTTTACCCAGCTGAATCCTCAAGACCTGCAAGCCATTTTGCATGTTGATAAGATGTAGGCTGCCTCCCTCCAACTTTTAGTTATCATAATGTGACTACTCTTATTTGTTCTAAACAGAGCCCCAGGCCTGGTGAGATAGAACCTCTGACCATTTTTGCAGAAATAGCCATCACTGAATACATTTCAAGTGATTAATTTTCATAAAAATGAAAATAAACATAATGACTGCACAAGTGCTAAAAAGTTAAAAAAATAATAACAGGTGTCTGTGATGATGCTCCTCCTGTCTGAATCCTTCAGGGTAATTCAGTTGGTGAGAACAAGTTGCTGAGAACAGCTTGCTATATTACCAATGTGTTGAACAGCAACCAAATAACTAATGTCAAAAGTCCCATGTCAAAGGTGAGGAGGAGCACAGGAGCTGATCAGCAGAGAGGAGGCATTATTTCTCCTGTAATACATATACATAGATAGATGTAATACGTATACATATTAGATAATTTAAAAGACAGAATGGGAAGCAATGCTACTATCTCCCCAAAATGCCATGCCCAGAAGTTCACAGAAAAAAATTGTTTGACTAGTAGCCTCTGTTCCTTATATAGTTCTCCTACTAGCAGTTTACTGCATAAGATTTCCCAAGGACAGAGCACCATAAGCTTTTTCAGATAACAAGAAGGCTGAACTTTGTTCAGACACATACATAGGATTTCTCTTCCAGGCAGGCCTCGAGTATCATGAGAGGAACCTGAAGGCCAATGGTAGCCGTGGCTTTCAAGACTGCTCACTCATTCCACAGAAACAAGATTTAGGCCTTACTTTTCAATCTTGTCAGCTTAGGCTCTTTTTATGAGAAGTTTTGTTTCAAACTGCAACTTATTAATATTAAGTTGTAGGACAGAGGCAAGAAAAGCCATCGTCATTTCTTCATACACAAACTGGAGAAGTTACTCAAGCTTTAACAATGTACAGCCTTTTGACTTTTCTTGACATTGCTTTATTTCTGAAATCTTATTACTTGGCTCTAAAACTTATCCCTGGGTTGAAACCTGACACAAGCTATGAGCCTAGAGCTTTGGCTTTTAACAGAGGCACTGGAAATCCTGAAAAAAGACACTTAATTCCTCCCATTCTCAAGTTTCATTACAGGCTGTACACGGTGTGCCAATAGATATTATTCTTGATCTTGCAAGGAAGAGGTGTGAGAACATGATTATCATGAAGATTAGGAGAAAGTACTTCTTCATTTCCCCAAGCGTATACTCATGGCATAGGAATGGAATGTTGTTTTGCCGTTGTGTGAGTTTTTTTCTATGTATATCTTTTCTCTATGTATGTAGACCTTTTCTCTACATTTAACAAGAAACACAGAGGAAAAAGAATCATTTCTAATTTTACATGGATAGTAAGTCAAAATTTTAAAGCTGAAGTGTGACAAGGGGCAGGTCAGTATAACTAGCAAGGCATAATCCCAAAATAACACTATGGATATAGTAGATGAGTGATCTACAGGCTTAAAATTATCCACATTGGGGTTAAAAAAAAACTGCCTATTAGCGCTATATGATTTTAGCAGGTAATTAAATGTAGTAAGGATTTTACTGCCTATCAAGGTATTGATTCCTAGACTAAAAATTCCCTTTGTGGATCTTAGCATAATGCTCACGAAGCATCACAGAGTTCTGTCAATTAAACACTTTGTGTTTTATTAATTTCCTACTTAGATATTTCCTTGATTGGTTAAATTTGCTGTCTGTAAGCTGGTTGCTTCTTTACATGAAAAGGCTTGAAAGAGCTATTTCATAGCTGTTGAATAAGCGTGTGCTTAAAGAGGTCCTAGGAGAGTTTACAAAATACACACACAGAAAAAAAATACATATATTTAAGTGAATAATAAGAGATGGACATAAACAAAGCACCACTGTGAAAACCTGTACAATTATGTGTTCATGCTATTAATTAATTAGGACCTTATATGTACAGGATGTTCTCATCTCATAATTTATTTTTTCTAAATGTGCACAGTTTTGCACATCTACAGCAATAAACTATCTATTTCTCTAGTAGCTCACAATAGATGGTAGTTGCTGATCATCACATGACACGGTTTCACTCACTTCTGCATCTTGACTTGAGGAAACAAACTACTTCAGACCTAAAATCAATAGGCATATAAAATCTATCACCATGAGCTTCTAGCATATACTCCGATTTTATACGGCAAATGTACGCATTCTGTCTGATTCATTCCCTATACATCCACCACTAGGCAACTTGTAATAGAAGGTAAAACACAGAGTGTCTTCTTATAAATTGAACATCACCCCTTTAGTGTACTGAAGGAGGGAATAACTTCCAGTTGGAAAAACAGTGCGGTGATGCACTTAGAGATTACTATGCAGGTGCACAAGGCAACTGATGTTGCTTATACAGACCCTTTTGAGCGTGAGTGATTGAGTTGGGAGCAATAACCTTCTCCTTTCCTTGTTTTGAAAAGATCTTTTATTATACACATAAAATCCATAAATAATGAGAATGCATTTAAACATGTTGATGCAATGTGTGGACTAAGAAAGAAAGTACACAGAGCTTATTGCATAAATGTTACATAATGTCCTGGTGGAACAATGTTTTAAGAACTCAGAATTTCAAATTTGACTTTCTACATAACATAATTCATAGTGTATCATCTAGGAATGCACACTGGCATTAGGCACTGGAACAGGCTGTGCAGAGAAGTGGTGGAATCACTGTCCCTGGAGGTGTGTAAGGAAAGCGCAGATGTAGTACTTAGGGACATGGTTTAGTGAGCAATGTTGGTTGGTGGACGGTTGGACTAGAGGATCTTTGAGTCTTTTCCAACATTAATTATCCTATGACTCTATGATAAAATTCTACTGCACATCCAAATTCTCTCTGCAGACACATTCTGAATATGCTTTTTTGCACAACTGTTATCTGTGCTTTTTCCCACAATAATGTAGTGCTGCTGGATGAAAAATACCTTCCTAAAACAATCTGCTATGTTTCAAAGTAGATAATTTTTAGTAAATGACTGGCACTAATTATGATTTACTTTGATTTATTTTACGTTTGCTAATCTTGCTGCAGATTTCCTCAAGAATTTTGTTAAATTGAAGTTGGTGTAAGTGCAGTGTTGGTACAAAAATATTTTGAAAATCAAAGGAAAGCAAATGTATTTTCAACAGAAATACCCCCTTTTATGTTCTTTCTTGCATTCATTACATATTCAAGACTTCCATCAAAATAAATGAGAGTTCTGGTTCTGTCAGATCTGTAAGGCTTATTCTTCACACGGAAATATGACACCTAGAAAGGAACTGAAAAACAGACCTCACCTTTGGGAACTTTAACTGTGTTGTACAATTTGCCACTATGTTCAATATATTTCAAAGGTACCCCGTAATAGCTAGTAGTTCTTTACAAAGGTCACTGTAAAATCATATCCTGTATTACTATGTATTTCAGAAAGTGATCCTTGTCTGCCAGCAAGGCAGACAAACTGAACTTTGTTAATAAAAGCGAAGTTTTCCAGGGTTATCACTCTGACCCTTAAACTGTATTATCTATAAAACCATAAACCTTAAAAAAATAAGATATGAAAAGGTTTATAAAACATTCTCCTAACAGGTTCTGTTTCCAGCCTCACCTTTCAATCTGAAGTTGATTTTAAGCTCTTGCCACCATGCCTGCTGATTACAATGGGACATGGGAAATGGAATCCAATGAGAACTTTGAAGGCTACATGGTTGCATTAGGTAAAGTGAAAAATATTAACTATATTTTCAATATAAGTAAAATCTTTCTAAAAATTAATAAGAAAAATTTTAATTCTGTATTGCGCCTTCTGACCTAAGGGTTTATCTCAATCACATTGGAAATCAAGTAATTGTAATTTACTTGCAATTACAATGATCTTAGTACATAAGAAAGAGAAGATTGTAGCCAAATATATTGCTCTATATTCCGATTAAAAGCAAACAAACAGATACTTACAGGAAATAAATGGCTTTCAGATACAGACTCTCTCTTTTATTTCTTGTATATACTCAGTGTAACAGATCTCATCCACAACCTGGCTTGCTCTGTTAAGAGGAGCAGGTTATATCCCATATCATTAAAGCAGAAGTTGTGTTTAGTATTTAATTAGTACTTTGAACTAGTGGAAATTGTATGTAGCAGTTGCATGGTAAAAGCTACAAGAGCTGAAATGGGCAGACACTTCTGGCAATTTTTATGGGAGTGATGCTTACACAGCAAGGAGACTTTGGTCACAGGATCAGTTAAGTATGATTACAAAACTTAATTTCACCTGGCCACCACCATTGATGGCAACAATACATTGTGTATGCGCAAAGAACTGTCCTGCTCTTTATGCAACTTTCAATTACTATTTTTAAGCTTGTTTATCGTTAGAGACCTGATAGCTACAGTTTGTGTATCCACATGTAGATGCTGGAATACCAAAACACTATTAACTGACAGCAAGTAATATCCTTGTCAGTTCATATAAAGATTAAGTCCATGTTGTTTGTAGACTTATTTTTCCCACAAATATTCAATTGTTGTCATGACCGTGAGAAACATTTTGAGGGAAATGTCTTCTTTTGCTTCACCTATTATTTGCAGTATAAATTGTCTTTCAAGTATTTTTATTCTCATAAAGATAAAACCTTGTTTTTGCTCCAGGTCATTATGATTGTGCAACTAATGTGCAGAAAATACTTCCTCTACTAAGGTCAGCAGAGACGTAGATCTTTGATTCACTAAAAAGAAGAAATTATAGAATAAATGAACAATTCTGGTGAATTTCTTCAGTAGACTCTGGATTGGCATTGAAAGAACAGTTACCTTCTTTCTACCATTGCAGTAACATGGCTCCATTTCAAAAATCTGCAAATACTATGGAAGTTAGATTTATACATCCATGAGAAGTGTAATTTTCAGGATCAGAAATCTTCTCCTCGCTTTAATACATCACAGATGAATGGCATAAAAGATAGTTGTTTCTTTATTGATATTATGGAGTTGACTAATCTAACCTAGATTGTAAGAGACTGACTGGCTAAATTAGTAAATGACAAAATCAAACATATTTTATTTTTATGTTTACAGATAATAGCCCTTACTGGCCCAATCGTGCCTATGTTCTTCTCATCCCAGATGTTGTCTCCCTGTTTTCTATCTAATGGTCATTGATTCATATCTTTTCTTCAGCGTTTGATCTTCCTCTTAATCTGATTTTTACTGTAGCTGACACCACTGTAAGAGTTATGCTAATAAACAAGATTTTTTTCAGTTCAATTACTTTTCATCAGAAGTTAAGATCAGATTTATGGCTTCCTTCTACTTTCTCCAAAAAGCTGTTGAGCCAATTTACTGGATATCTAGAGAACTCGCTTGCTCAGACACAAAAATAGCTACTTGTAAAGGTGTTGATTATCCAAGAAATCAGTGGTTCAAAACCTGTATAGCTGCCTTCCACAAGTCAAGATAATGTCAAGATAATATGTTTGTTAGGAAGAATAGTGTAACGCATAAGGAAATCAGTTAATGATATCTTAAAAGAAACTCAAATCCAACAATTCTCAATGTCTACACTAGTGAATGACATAAGGATAACTACCAGATATCCAGTCCTGGAAAGCCAACTTAAAAAAATATTGTAACAAGATTAAAAGCATTTGACCCTCTCAATAGCCTAAGACAAAGGAGACAGAATGTGTTAGAATGAGGAATGCAAAATAGATTTACTTTTCCTGCAAAATCCTTAGATTCATTGCCTACTCTAGACAAACTCTAATGGAGAGATACTGAACTTTCTGACAAAATTTTCAAAATACTTTCATGGCAAGAACATCAGCAACTGGTTGGGATGGAGAAGCAATTTGCACTAATTGTATGAACCTTGCTCTTCAGACATATGTCATAATTTTTGGTGTATATATATACACCACACATGTATTACACATTATACCAATGAAAAACTGCCACTAAATTAGTGGGAGAAGATAGAAAAGAAAAAGAAAAAAAAAGGGAAAAAAAATACAAAGATGCATATGGCTATAGGTGATTCTCAGAATATGTCCTACATTAACTTGTGATCACTGAAAGGAAATGACACGGAAGGAATGAAAAGCTATTCTTCTGCTGTGTTTCTCCCAATTTTACATGTGGTTGATAATAAGTATTAAAGTGCTAAGGTTCAAAGCACACTGAGGGTTTTTTAAAAAAACTCATCCATCCTTATAATTAATACATATGTTTTTCTGTATTTTAATTAAAGAATAGTTTTGCCCTTTAAACCAGAAACTTTGCTTTTATCATAAACACATTACAAAGTGTTTTAATCTCCTATAATAGAACAATATTTTACAGAACAATCTTTATTGCTTGTATTGTTCAACATGCAGTTACGAAAACCGTGCTTTAATAAAATCTCCCTGTTTTTCTCCGGGAGCTACAAGACTAATATATTAGTCAGAAATAGCATTTCCTTAGAAGTCTAGACATATTTTTTTCCAAAGAGAGATCTAAATTTTATGCTACCTGGTTATAAATCAGACCCAGAGATACTTTTAATCCACCATAGCAGATAAAATATACCCAAGAAGTCCTGAATATAAATTCTGAACAAGAACATTATTTCCCATGTTAAAAAAGTCACATTTTTTCTCAAGCCAAACCTCTCACTCAATTAGTACATCACAAGTAGTCTAATGAATCTACCAAAAGAGAATAGACTCCATTAGTATGTGGCATTGCTGAGCTGACAATGATTAACTCACATGCAAAACTACTAAGGGATGGATAACAAGCCAAAACCATTTTTCAGTAACTTTCAGAAACATGTGAGATTATTTCATTTGCATACAGCACTATATTAAGATTCATTGCCAGCTGGTCAGAAATATTTATTGCAGATGGTAATGCAGCTGGCAAGAGGTAGATTGTCTGGGGCAAACTGTCATGATCGTAATATATATTCTCCTTTCAGTAACTTTCAGTGTATTTCGTTGCTTACATTAAGAAGTTAGTCCACATCGTGAACAAAATAAGGATGTCAAGGAGATCAGAACTGCATTAAATGCTTGCAGAATATTAAAAATGAACTGTCAAATGCTGTAGTTTGATACTTCTTTGACTTCTGACTTTGAATCATTATTCCTCTAACACCTAACTACCTTTTATTTCTCTCTTTGCTGTTTAACTACAATGGATAAGTCAGGCACTTGACTGTTTCTTTTTTCTTCATTAGTAACATTTTTGCGATTTTTAAAATTAATTAACTTCCTGTAAGCTCCCACAGATTATAGGTTCCACATAAAAATATCGTGCCAAAATCCAAAATGAGGCTGATTACATGCTCATTCTAATGCATTCATTTTCTACCAACACGCTTATTTTCTGAAAAGGCATATTATTCTGAGAACAATCTTTTAGGAGTGGCCAAAATTTGTAACATTGCAGAATTCATACCAATGCCCTCATGTCCCCAAGAGCTATATAATTTATACAGCAGACGTAGAAGAGGGAAGGGCTCTCAAGCATAAGAAGCTAACGGCACTCCTAGTATCCCATAGCTTCATGTGTGAGCGAGGCCAAAAATAGAATATAAGTTTTGCTATTTCACCTCCAAAAAATCTGGAGATTCGGAAGATTTAAGAAACCAACATATATTAACTGCCGGTTGTTTGTTGTAGGCCTGCTCAGAATATTCCCACAGACACTCTCTTAATAAAAAAAAGTAAAATCAGTAGAAGATCCCCAAGCTGAAAGTCCTGAAAATGTAAGCTCTTGGTTTTTTTGAATGATCTTTTTCTCTGCAAATATTGCAGGTAAAGAGGTCATTTGTGGAATTAATTGACCATTAAACAAAACATTATTTTTAAAATGCATAAATATAAAAGCTGTTTTATTTTATTTTTGGTAACAAAAGTTGGAAATTTCTCTGCAATATTATTTTCTGTTTTTTGACAGATATTGATTTTGCAACTCGTAAGGTTGCAAAACACTTGAAACAAACAAAGGAGATTATTCAAGATGGAGATAACTTCAAAACAAAAACACTCAGTACTTTGAGAAACTACGAACTGAACTACACTGTGGGAGTGGAGTTTGAAGAACATACCAAAGGACTCGATAATCGGGTGGTTAAGGTATATACTATCTGAGTTCTCTTTACACGACAGTCAGTATCAGCAATAGAAGCTCCAAAAACTAGACTTTACAGACACTTGAGGGTTTTTACAAAGCAGAACTAGTTTGCATCTTGAGATAGTTTCCTTTCCTGCTACAATCATTTATACTAAATATAAATCAGGATGGATGCTCACATAAATGAAGATAGTCATTAATTACATGTTTTTTCTAATAAGGGATTTTTTCAGCTTTTCTGTGACATGCCTTTACCTATTTAGAAAGTAACAAAATAAGTTTATTTTAACCTGTGTAACTTCCTTAAATAAATTGTAAATCTATCATTTTGATTCTAGGATCTTCTCCGCATAAACATTTTAAGCCCAGAATCAGTAGGTTCACATTGGATTTGTGCTGCTCAGCCTCAAGAGGACAGTTTAAAATTTGAATGCTGTTTAAAGTAAGCCTGCACTCAGCTATTAAACATAAGTGAGCTTTGAGAAGAGATAAGAAGAAAATGTGAGCCAAAGTTACCACTGGTACAGGTGCAAATGCAGACCTACAGACAGCCACAGGCAAGAAGGCCTTGCAATACAAGTTTTAATTTCTTAAGGATTAGAACTCAAAGTTCCCACAGGAAAGTTTGGGCATATCTTCAGACACCTTCAGTGAGCTATGCGGACAAGTAATGTTTGGATCAAGGATCATATTGTGTATTAGCACATCTCTACCTCCTACAATAGAGTCAGCTAGAAAGTCTTGTGAGGCATTCAAACCAGACCACGTCAGGGAAGTTAGTGAGGAAAACAATATGTATAATCACTGATTAAATTCATTTACTGAATTCAGCTTCATGTTTCTGTATTGATACTGCTTCTGTTTTATTCTCTTCTCACCCCTAAAACACATAAGCAATATTTTCAAAGGCAGAAAGGGTGACAGATTTTAAATTTTTATTGATTGTCCCATTCAGGGTCTTGAAAAGCTTGCATCACCTGCCTGTCTTGGTCATCATTCCCTAAATCTAGCTCTAAGGAATCAACAGTTACATCACTTCTTAAATCCTTACATCTTCACCACTATAAAAGGCATTTTCTTTCTCTCTGTGCAAAATCACTTCACTTGCAGACTTACTGATTTCCTCTTTATTACCAATTACTTGGGCAGAAGGAAGCACAGTTTGTACAATTATTCCCCTACCTGGTTTATTCATTTTTGTATAATGTCCTATTCTGAACAAATGATACTATTTGTTTCTAACAAGAGGAAGAGGAAGGAGGAAGCACATCAAGCCATTAATCTCCAGGTTACTCTAAAAGAATTTTCTGATCATTCAATAACAAAAAAATGCCTCAAACACATGAAGGTAATAAAACTGCTAGGCAACATTTAAACATAAAGTGGGCATGGATAATTTAAAAACCATGTAGCTTAAAAATACTGTAAATATGAAAGAACTTAGCTGAAATGGAATGAGTTTTGTCTTGCTACTACTAGAAAGCTCCCTTGTAAGAGAAATAAATCATCCAACTCTGAACTAAAATATGAATTAGGATCCAAATACTCTTGGAGATTTTTAATAACTCAACTTCCACTGACTGTAACCAGTCTCTGCTGAGGATTTAGCTATGATAAATGCAATGTCTTCCTAATTGACAAATCCGGAACAATTCAAAAGAAGTTGCTCTGTATTTACTGTAGCATACACAAGGGCTATTCTAAAAGTAATGTCTCCTATTTTATTACATCGGCCCACAAAGTTAGAGGCAGATGATAATGGGATGGCAGTAGAGGTTGAACCTTCCCACCAATATTCCATTTTGTTGCCATGTGACAGCAGAGGTGAAGTCTGACAAAATGGCGTCTGACATAGAATTGCACCTGAAGCAAAGGCACGCAACTGAATTCCTCCATGTGGAAAAAATTGCACCCACTGACACTCATTGACACTTGCTGAACATTTCTGGTGACCAAACAGTAGATTCAGCACAGTGAGGCAGAAGCTGGTGCATTTCAGCAGTGGCAACAGCAACAGTGGGTCACCTCCACAGGTGCAGATTTTTATGAGCATGGCATGCAGGCTCATCACTAGCAAAAATCCACAGCTAATGGTGGTGACTATGTTGAAAAATAGTGTTTTGTATCTGAGAATTTGTTCTATCAAATTGTGTTATTATGCTCTTTGTATCTGTTGTAGTTTCCAAGGAAATAAATAAGAGGCAATACTTTTGGAGCAACTTCTTAAGAGTTGAGAATTGATCCTGTAAAGACAACTCACTACAGATATGATCATCCTGCTCCTGGACAAGATCTGTTGAATCCAGTACCTTGTTTATTAGTGACAGACTCTGAATCACACAGAACCACAAAATGATTAAGAATAGAAGGGACCTCCAGGCATCACCGACTTCAGTGCCTTTGCTAAAGCAGGGTCAGCTCAAGCACACAGTCCACCACTGACACCAATCAGGGTTTCACTGTCTCTACAGATGGATATTCCTGAAACTCCCTGTGCAACCCATGTCAGTGTCTGATCATCTTCACAGTTAAAAAGTGTTTCCTTGTGTTCAGATGGAATTTCATGAGTTTTAATTTGGGTCAATTTTCTCTTTTCCCATCACTGGGAACTACTGAGAAGAGCCTCGCTCACTCATCTTCATTTCCTCTCATTAGGTATTTATGTGCATTGATGAGATTCCCCTTGAGCCTTCTCTCCTTGAGGTTGAACAGTCCCAGCTCACTCAGACTCTCTTCTTATGAAGCTGCTTCAGAAAGACTTCCCCATAAAAGAAATAACGACCTAGGAATGATCTAAAAGATAAATTAACCTCTTGGAGGTTTTGGATATCAGAATATCTTCCCAATAGTTGGAATTTCTTCTGATAGATAGTACTAGAATTACCTAGATCCCTTAGGTCAAACAAGCCTTTGTATAGAATAGTATACTCGAGGAACATACTGCCAGCCTTTCTGGAGAGAGAAATTCAAGCATGACCTCTACAGGGCAGAGCAAGAAGGTGTGAAAAAAAAAATTCACAGTTGTGCTAAATCCTTCAACTTTACAATGCCCACAAAGCTGCAGTTATCTCATGCATCTGTACGCTTTGGCAAATCACATTCTCCAGATTCTAACGGATATGAGCGGATTAGTCTCCAAATCTGCAAAACTCCTGTTTTATTTATTCATCATCTCTGATAATTAATACTGTTATGACTTTCTGAACTCATACGCCTATGTTCACTGGGTGACCAGCACTGTCCCATCCATATGCACAGTCATAATGGAGGTTAGGTCACACAGTCACTCCCGCATCTGCTGCTTATTCCACCTGGAAGAAGGGTCTGGATGTGAGCTCCAGGTGGAATGCACCAATGCACCAATGATTCCATTCAAATTTCTATCTAAAAATTTATTTTTCTGTTAAGCTTATGGCAATTTCTGCTTAAAGTTCTTTTGTGACAGTGCATGAAAGATGATATATAAATACATGTATTGTACAAGATAATGTAAACATACACTTCCTCTTGTTATTTTATGCAGAGCTAGAATAAGTATTAGCACAGCACTATCCGGGGTATAAGCCCCCAGAACTCCACTCATGAAACCTTATGATCTTTTCATTAGCGACTTTAAACAGCAAGAAAAAAAAAACGATTTCCATGAATTTTTTTTTGACTCAGCAGTTCACTAGCTGGTATCAATGCAAACTTAGTGTATGTGAAGAAATACATGGAAATTGACAACAAAGCTCTGTAAAAGGTTCACATCAAAACACTGCTGTCATCTTGAAAGCATTCAGGGTTTTGGATAACTGGTTGGTTTGAGTTTTTTTAGGGGGAACAAAGAGAGCAATGGTTAGAAAATGTAACTGTTTTTTTCTCATTGTTTGAATTAGCTTATTTTCATGTAATCATAAATTTCTTGTTAACATATCTGAATTAATTATTTGATTAATGCAGACGCTAGTGACCTGGGATGGTGACAAACTGATATGTGTTCAGAAAGGTGAAAAGAAAAATCGAGGCTGGAAGCACTGGATTGAAGGAGACCAGTTGCATCTGGTAAGAGCTGCTGTACAGATACATAGAATATAACAGTCTGCAACAAAGTACAGTTCTTCCATTTCAAACGTTTTCTTACTTATTCTAGTCAGAAAAGTCTTTATTTAGACAGCTCTGATATCTGAACTCGAAGGAAATCCCTCTCTCTGCTTCATCTCAGGAATGCTCAGTTTCTTTTCACCTGCTCCCAATTAAGACATAACCCTGCAGTGCTTTTTTTGCTCCAGTTCACTGTCCTCCAGCTATTAACCCTTCTTGTTACATTGCACCTCTAAAGTCTTCTCATTCTCCTTTAATCACTGGTAGGAAAAAGAAGAAAAAAAATAAAGTAAGGGAAAAAGATTGCAAGAAAAATGTTGGTTTTTGTCCTTAAAGAAGCACTATGTAATTTTACAGAGAACTATGTAGTAATTCAGATCAGAAATCACTCTCCGGGTACTCAAGAGGAGTATCTCCAATTATTTTGTGCTAGTACAATAACAACAGAAAAAACTGGAGCCCAAAAAAGAATGCAGTGAGCCTGATAGAGGCCGGAAGGGCTGTGCAGGAAAGGAGCACTCATTGGAGTATGGAAAGATTTCAAAATAACAGATCACATAATTAACAATATTCCAAAGTTTCTTGGGAGAACAAACAAGAAATGGGTAAGATAATGTTGGATGGTACAGTAGGTGGGTGCAGAAAGATTATGAAGAAGACTTTATTAATTTCTGTCTCGTGATACGCATTTAGATATCTACTCCTTGATAGTTTACCCTACAGATAGTTGGTATGGTGAGCCCCATTGCCTGAAGTCTGTATGCTTGAATGGTCAAGGCAATTAATTGAAAAAACAGTATATGTCACTGAAAGCCAGCTGTCCAGCACACATTTTCAACTCCATTTTAATACATAGTCAAAAGCTGATCTAACAAAGATGCTACATTCTGGCTCCAGGATTGAGCCTAAGACTCAGGGAAGCAGAGAGACCAGGCAGACTCTCACAAGCATTTCCAGGAACAATCTTGCAGGTTAGGGCAACTGTTGGTCAACCTAGCTGCAGTTCACTTTCAAGCCTTATCTGGCACAGCAATGCCAGCTAATTGGACGACTAATAAAACAGTGTACATTGCAATGCGCAAGTGTGCCAGACTTCAAGAGATCAGCTGTGGTGCTATGCAAAAATACTATTCCGATCTGGCTCCTAAAAAATGGCTGGGCGCTCCTCTGAAGTACACGTTCCTACCATTTTGAAGCATCTTCCCTTTTTTGTTTGTTTTAAATTTCCTTGTTTCAATAATTCTCATGAATTACGAGGTAACATGAAATATGAACTCTTATAGGATGTTGTTTTAACAACGGACCATGAAAAAGACTTGTATTAAAGATCACTTTTAATGTACTTTTTGTATATATTCATCTTAGAGCTCAATTCATGTGTCAAAATCTAATTACTGCAACATGCGGTGCATGCCTGCTGATTGATTTTATATAATTCATTATTCGTTCCTTATGTTCTCTTTTTCGTAAGTGTATCTTTGTAGTGTAATAGCAGAATTGTAGAAATTTCGGGGGAGTGTAGAGGGGGGAGCTTCTGGCTATGCAACTTGCACAACTACGTGCTTACTAATTGTTTTAATTCTGTAGGAACTGACGTGTGAAGACCAGGTGTGCCATCAGATATTTAAGAAGAAAAAGTAACCAGAAAACCACTTAAACCTTCATCACACTATTGTGCTTATGTGTTTTGTCTAAAAAAAGAAACAAACCAGATTTTGTAACAATTCTTTGAAACAGCTATGTGAATGCAATTTTGTGCATGTTTATGAAGAGAAACATTTTATAGAAACAACATCAAACAGTTATAAAGAGCATCATTTTTTCTTTTTCTTTTTTTGCTTTTCAGTCTTGGAATTAAATAAAAGTAACTGTCTTTCAAATAATGCTTTCCTATACCTTTACAATCTATTTAGTCCTTTCCAAAGAGACATCTTTAGCAACAAGGCTGAAAATGAACAGTCACAGTTATCTCAACCACAGTATGTCTCTCCACATTACGAGAGAATGTGAAATGCTGTGGCTCCTTGAACCAGTCAGTTAGAACTGGCACTCTGCTAATAATCCCAGTGCAGAAGTCAGCTGTTTGAAGCACACTCTCCATTCAGGAGTTGCTCCATGAAGTTAAAGCTGAGGCATACTTACGTCTATCAGAGGAAAACTGCTGAGTTTACACAGACTGCATGTATGCTGTGCATGCAGAGTTTACACAGACTGCGTGTACCCATGCATAAAGAGTACCCAGCATACGGCAGTCTTTACTTTGCACCTAGCTTTTAGAGTTTAAAAAGAATTTTAAAAGACTTTGAAAAGTAATTTCCATGCAACTGTCTTCAATTTTATTTTCAAAAGACTTCATGCTTTTTGCTATAGGCAAGTTTAAATTAACCATGGGTGGTGAGAGCTACTTCTGTAGATGGAAACTAAACTAATTCAACTAAACATGATGCATGTTCCACTGAAGAAGGGTTTGTATGCACAAAAGCTTGTCTGCTTTTTCCATCTGTACGAACCATCTGCAAAAGTCCAAATCTGATTAATACGTCACTAACATTTAGATGGACAGGTGCATAGAAGTGTAAATACCTATGCAGAGCCATTTTTATGAATTAGACTTTTCTCCTCCTGATAAAAATATGATATTGACCTGATATCAAACTTCTTGCATACTTTAGCTGAGCAATGCTCTGATGATAGTTCATAGTGCAGAAACTGCACTTGGAACTGGTAAATTCCTTCTTATTTGTTTCTACTCAGCCCCGATCTGGACTTTCCTATAGAAAAATACTTAATTCCTACGTCTAAGTCTCTAGTTATTAGGCTTACAAGGACCACAGTTCATTAAGCTTTCAAAATATTATCAGAACTAAGTAATCACCACAAGAAAACAACGTACACGTTGTAATCAGTGACATCACTCATATTTGGCTCTTGCCAAGAGAAAGCTTGCACAGCACAGGGTTTTACAACTCCATACAAATCATTAAACAAAAGAAAAGTTCTTACATATCCTGAAGAACGGTAATTAATCTACAAATGATGAGGAAATTATGAGGAGATTGATGTGGAAAATAAACATTCATTTCTTATTAAGTTTACAAGCTATATCTAGTGGATATGGATGAGAAGTAAATGAAGTAGGCAACGTGGCACTTGAGTAGACTTTGATTAGAGAGAAAACTGTATCTGACCTTATATTTTTGCAAATTCAGAAAATGAAAAGTCTTGACTTTTTAATGTGGGAGGGGGAATGTTCAAGTTTGTCTATGCCCCAAAACAGCAGTTTCTTCCTGAACATGCTGATATGCAAAACCTTGCAGCCTTTTTTATAACTACATTACACAGAACTGGGGACAGAGGAGATACTCATTGCGTTGCATTACAATTACTTCCAAAGGTATACTCAATTGCATTATATTTGTGGCATTAGGTTAGTCTCTAAGCTCTACAAAACCCCTTATCTCCTTGTCAGCAGATTAAATACTCACACTGAAGGAACAGACCTCACTGGTCAACCACAGAACGCTTATTCACATTTTTCAGCCTGCTGGCATGCAGTACTGTTTCAGCTGTTTTGAAGGACTACAATTTGCATTGATTCTTTTCTTCATAGATACTATTACTCAAATACAGCTAACAGGAATGGAATTTACCAGGAGATTTCTAATCCAGAGAGCAAAAAAGCCTGTACTATAACAAAAGCAATTCCTAATGAGTACAGTAAGAGTCAGAACCATTGCCTGTCACTGGACTTTTCAAATGACAATGACACAAATGTGCATAGGAAATGTTTACAATGGGATTTCTAAAAATTTCTGCATTGAGCTTGTCTTGCTCCCTGAAAGCCAACTGGTTAAAAGAAGGCAGCAACACTGCTGTAGGATAATGTTGTAAATGCTCCCACTAGTAATGTTCTGTGGTTACTTTGTAAGATGCTGCCTTTCTGTTAAGCTCTGAAGGTCCATGTAAGTACTACGTGCACAGAATGGCTTTCAATTTTCCCATAAATACCCTACTCACTCCACTGATTTGCTGCACGTGAAGTATGTCTATTCCACTGCCATCTGGCAAAAAGTCTGAGGTTTCTAAATCAGCAGTATTTTAAGATCTAACAAAGGCAAATAGAATTTCACCTCCAAAACAGTCATTTAATTGCATTTGTGGTTTTTTTTTAACCAGAGGTACATATTTTGCCCTAGTGGGGGGAGACTAATAGAAAGGATGGAAGCATTCGGATTTACTCTGAAGGGTTTTTTTTTCCACTAGAACACATAATTTTCAGGTTTAATTCATGCTTGAATGGAAGGGCAGAGGTTGCATATATTTTAATTTCAGCTTGCTGATTGCACATGTTATGCAGATGATGAAGATTAGAAGAAATCATTTTGTGTATCTGATCACTTGTTTTTTTCAAAATGCACTCATTTCTTTCTACATATTTGTAGGGAAAAAGAATGATAACAACAGAAGAATATGTTTTTTTTCTGGACGTAGCCTAAAGCTAAAGATTGCTTAGATTTGCTGAGTGATCAGATGTAGCAGAAATGCTAAGTCACAGCCTGAACCAGGGATGAGCACCTGGTGGGAAGGCAGGGCCAACCCAGGGGAGCTCAGGTGCATGCAATGCAGCTGAGTGACAGGAAGGGGTGGAGCCAGGATCCACCCCTTCCCAGGCCTCATTTAAGGGTTGGTATCTTGCTAGAGAGCCCTGTGTACCCGAGGCCTTTGAAAGGTAAGTAGTTTTTCTTTCTTTGTTTTTGTATCTGTGACTGCTGTCCTGGGGCTTGTTCTCATTTGCTGCAGCCTAGGATTGTGCTACTCTGCTATTATTGCTGTACTTTCTACCACATTATAGCATTATACCAGACTGGAGCAGTGCTCTTCCAAGATCCAGTGCAGTTGTCCTAAAACCCAGCTGAATTCATGCATACGTCTTTTCAACATGCTAATTGAAAAACACTTCTACTCCACTTCCAGTATCCTAGAAAACACATTCTACCTTGATCAGAGAAAGACTAATGTGCTGTAGTCACAAAAGCAGGTAAAGTCTTCTTAAAATTCAGTTGCTATCAAAAGCAAACCAAGTATATACTCTCAAAATGTATATATTTATCTCATAAGTATACTTTTTTAACTAAATTTCAACTTTTGAAATCATTATAATGGCATCAAACTGTAGATTAAAGCATTGTTTTGCAAGCTGTTCTGCGTAAGTCAGAGCACTTCAGTGGAGTCAATCACTCCACTTAGCCAGACTGGATCTTGAAATCCAGTTGTGCTCATCTTCTGATAATACGGAATATATGGACTCTGAAGTTGCAGAATGTAATGCACTTAGAACTCAAAATATCAGTGTCAGGAAACTGTGTTTTACTATTCACTGTTATTGATACTTGCATCAAAGGATCAATAAATGAAGACTGTGTAAGTTCCTGAAGATCTTAAGAAAAAGATTTTTAAGTTAAATATTTTTCTTTTCACTATGATGTTCAAAGCATACACAACAAAGAATATTCCCATGTGACAAATGGGATCTTTTCTGTTACATCCAAAAAATAATTTGAGAACTGACATTTAAGTAGATAATGTACCATGGAATTTTAAAAAAATATATTATCAGCAACTTAATCTAAATTGTAATTTAAATTGGACTCTCTAAAATTTTTTGGAGGATCAGTAGACTAGTTACAAATAACACCTGGACTATGAGCTTTACTGGTTAGGGGATTAAGGCAGAACTGAATCACTCCCTTTGTGTGAAAAGAGCCTTGGTTCTCTAAAAACACAGATTGCTGTTTGCTACTAATGGGTGCCTTGAGTAGCATTACAGCAAATTGCTTTCCTTGATGGCATAAACTGAATACACAGAAAACACGAACACTTAGTTAAAATGTTAGCACATCAAAAGTCACTAAAGGAAAATAAGTCTTTTCCAGAGAAGGGCTTTGTATGACCATAATTGAACTACTTCTGTTTTAGTGAACTTGTGCCATTTAAAATGCAATGCAGGACCAGATTTTCTACTGTCATAATGATTGCATAGCTGTTCTGCAGCAGTACAAAATGAATGCTAACTATGACTAAATCACAATGACAGGAATAAATTAACTGTTGGCCACTGGGCTGTAGAATCCAGTGTGGTCCTCAGAAAGTCTAGTCAGCTCCAGTCTGCACCACAATTTCAGCTTCCAGATATGGTATCTGCTTACAGTAACAGGTTACACCTCTTCCTATCTGCATCACCTCGCCTGTGTTGCACTGAAACATCCCTGCACTATGGAAGTCTATAGGGGCAATGCAGAACTACAAGAGGGTAATATTTATCAGTAGATGATCTTATAACTGGCTGAACTTTTCGAATGGAACAAGTTAACTCAAAGGAATTACAGAACATATTTTAGTAGAGTAGACCTATAATGCAGGTCCCTATTTTATAACTGCTGAAGTTGGATATTATCTGCTCCAGATACAAACTCATCAAATGAGGCTGGATTTTTCTCAGCAACACCATTGAGTGTGTATAGGAAGACAGCATTGTCGTATCATGCAAAATCTGGTAGAGGAAGATTTTTGTAAAGACTACAGCCCCTACACATACACACAAAATATATCACAAAGGAAAGAAATCAGACTGCCCAGAATCCCAGCCGGTTTGGCCTTGAACACCTCCAGAGATGAGGTATCCATATAGTTCCTGTTGGTCAACTTCATCCTAGTAACTGCTCCTCTGCAAATGTCTATATTGAAATACCACTTAACCAAAGATGAGGAAATCCCATCTTTTACTGAAGGGGAATGTGTTGTGGTTTTCCTAAGATTAATGGTAGATAACTTCCAGGTAGAAACATTCACACGGTTTACTGTGAAGCAACCAATCTATGGTAATTTGTTCTACTATGGTAACTTGTTCGTCCATCACAGACCTGAATTCAATTAGTGCAGAAACTGACAAATGAGGAGTCAGAACTACAGCACTTGTCTTGCTGCACTGAATGATCTGTGATTAAACAGATTTCAGTCTCTCACTAGCCTGGCCCACACAGGAATTATGCTGGTATTGACATATTTATATACATAAGTGGTATGTTTTTACAAATGTATGCGTACATGTCATAAAATAGACACAGTTACATGAGTGTTCAAATGTATTACAAAAGTGTAGCTTTCTCCCCCTTGTCTTCCTGGTAAGGAAAAAAACTGCACCAAATGAAGCACATGCATACAAGCAATTGCATGCTTATGAGACTGAAGTTAAAGGCAGCAGTCAATATTATAGTTAAATAATAACATTTAATTCAGTGAAATTCTTTCAAGATTGCCCTTTAAAAACAAATGACCATATTCTAAAGCATTCTTCTCCAGGAAGATTCACTTAAGAAACCGTTCCAAGAGTTCAGATGCAGGCACGAGTCGGGAAACACGGGGAGGCGCAGAATGAAGGCGCCACCTGGCGGCCGCGCTTCCTCACGCGCAGCCCGGGGATGCGTGCACTAGCCGAGTTTACAGGCCTCGACGTGAGCTCAAAGCAACAAATACCATCAGAATGGTAAATTTATGTCACCACACTTTGAATAAAAGCGTAAGAAAAATCTGTCGTGTTTTTCTTTTTAAGAACATAACTACTAAGACAATGTGTGTATGCAAACACACCACCTCTTTACAAGCGCTTTTACTTTGAGGGGATTAAATTCTAACTATGTATTAGTTACACGTTACTAAAAAGCATCTCATTTAGTTTGTGCAGTCTTATAAAAATAGCCCATATCCAATTCATAAGGGTGAATTCAACTGGCATCTTCACAAAGTAAAGGATATAAAATGAAGTATAGGTGACAACTATTATTGTAATTATGGCGGGAGTGGGGGCATGAACCTGACTGCATTAGACTGAATTAGAGAACTGTAGCATTTCCAAGAAGACGATGTGCAATTCTGTGATAGTTTATGCCAGCTAAAGTGATGCTCCTTTTATTCCCACCCCCATGAAACCTCAGTGCTATGCATGGTCCCAGGGAGTGAATTCATCTGACCACAAAGAAAGTTCTTTTAGGGAGCTAAAATTAACACCACAAAAATTTACAGCTTTCTAGTAAAAAGTCTTCGGGTTTTGATACTTTAGTCAATTCACTGTAGAATCAGACAAGCTATGCTGCCATGCTGTAAAATAAATAGTAAGAAGCTGCAAAATGAATAATTTCCTACTGCATTAACAATCTGTTTGTAAACAAAATATTCAAGAATTTTAAAGTATTTAATCATTAGCTTTCCCAACCAAACAACACTTATGGGACTAATAGAACAAAAAATTATACAGAAAATTAAAATATACATCAAATGGTTATCACTCGTCTGCTAATAGTCTAGTCATATAACAGCAGTTTACCTTTTTAATGTTTAAAATGATCCACATTGTTTTTAAATGCATGATTTTACCAAAATGTTTGCATTAATACATGTATATAGCACCTAACTACTGCTTTCAATGAGCATCCAGCCTCACCTGACTATGTATATGCTAGAACGTTGGATAAAACATTTGTGCTTTTAAACCAAACCAGCCATTTGAAACTTGCTTGTTTATCATCGTTACCATTACCGGAGCATATATAAAAGCATTTCTCTAGCTCCCATGAGAGAAATTGAACCAGAAACACTCAGAATTAAAAGCCTAAACTTGATGAAACCATGACGCTAGCTTAAACTATGATTTTACATTGATGCTCGCTCCTCAACAGTTTAAGTACCTCATCTTTGCAAGAAAACTTGCCCACAAGACCTGAAGTCTGCAAATCCCATATCAAGCTCCATTTATGTAGTATATTGTTAAAGACTGAAAAAGAGATAGCAAAAGCTAAAAGCATGAGTTGGTACAGTCTGACTTAAAATGTAAAGCCACCAGATACAGATGGTTGTGATAACTTGCACTCCTCAGACTGGATGAAAAGGGAACACAGTACACACTGCTAATATTGAATTACATATATGACCGTGTCTCTGCGCATGGAAATGTTTAACAACTCAGTTTCTATGAGAAACAGGAAAACAAAAGAAACAGAGCTTGTATTGGACATCTATATGTAACTACATTGTTAAAAGTGCCTCTGGCAACATGGTATTTATTTGAAATTAATATAAAAGAGTGAGGATAAAATCTAACGCAGCTTTCATCACTGCCTACTGTCATACATAGATCTCTTGTTACTCTTCTGTAGTGAAGAAAAAGCTTCAAATGCAAAGACTGCTACATTTCAGTGCTACAGAAATGCCATGCAATGCTGTGACTGCTAAATTTTTGAATTACGAGAAAACCTCTAACTATGCAGCTCAAACCACAAAGATTGAGAGTTCTTATACTTTCCTGAAGAAAACCTACATATTACAACTAATGTGGGGGGGGGGGGGGAACACCTGTTGACAGAGCTGCTTTTTATTTGAGAGGTACAGCTTAAGAGGATGGTTATGGATTAGTCACATTTTGGGTTTCTAGAAGCTTGTTCTGATACCCTGTGTAAATGAGCATGACCTGAAAACAAAACCTAGTAGTAGGGTTTGGGTTTATGTGCCTACCACGGCCCAAGCCTTATCTGCATTGGAGCCTGTGATAAAACACCTGCTAGGAAATCATAAAAGAAAAGATGGTTTGTAGCAGAGCATTGGGTCACGCGGGATGAGCGCTGAACCAGTAGGACTGTAGCAGTGAGAGTGACAGCTATCGTTGAACCTCAATTTCCTTCCCTTTGTTAAGAAAATACACAACTGAAAAAATTATTTTCTGCCCTACATCACTGCAGTCCCATTAGATTGGTTTTAACAGCATTCCTCTCCCTCTGAAATAGATAGTAACGTAGGATATTTAAGATATTAGTACTGTGGCTCATTTTAGCTCAATAAAAGTGTGATCTGAGAGTTTCGTTCTGTATTGTTATATACCTTGCATACTGTCACGGTATTATCTAAGGGTCTGCGTCCGTGACAAGGGGGACAGGCCCGAAAGAAAAAAAAACGAGAAAAGAGGAAGGAAAGAAAAAAAAAAAATTGCCGGCGATAAGGGCCAGCCCCCGGGCGGTCCGGTGGCTAAAGCGGCGGAGAAGCCGCGGAGCCGCAACCTGGGAAAACAAAGGGAAGAGGGAAAAGAAAAAAAATAAAAACAGCGGCACCAATCTGAGGAGGAACAACCAACTTTACTAAATATATCAAAATGAGGCTAGTAGAATTATATTAGAGAGTTTTACAGGCTGAAAATCTTACACAGTAAACTGCAGGAGGACCACGTGCTTTCTCCGCCGGGCAGGAAGGAACAGACCCCGCGCCTCCCACACGGCTTCACCCCCTCCCTGGGGGTGCACCGCAAAGACCCCTGGGGCGTGCACCGCCTCCCCTCCCCTTCAGAGGGCCACACCAAAAAAGGTAGTCTGCAGTAACCAGGGGATTAACTCTTTAACTGCCCGTACCTTACATGATGTAATGATGTGGAATACCGACAACAAAAAATCACAAAACCATAACACACACACAGCTGTTACATCAGGGACTGAGACCTTATCTTCACATCCGGAAAACACAAATCTGCTTGATCCAGAGAACACAAACAACTTTGATCATTCCAAGGCTATAGTCAGTTACCAAAGTCTGGCCCCTAACCTTTCACACTGACTAAGTGTCCCCAGTGTCTTTCTTAATCTTCCTTTCATTGCTGCTCAACTCTGTGTCAGTCTTGACTAGCATTAACAGAAAGCAAACGTGGTATTTGCCACTTGCCAGAGTGCTGGAGCAACAGCTTGTTCTGATGACTGGTAAAACTATTCAATAAATAGTCCGTGCAACCATAGGAAATATCCTACCCCGAAACATTTCCTAAGCATATTTCAACCCTGTGGTTATCAACGATAAGGTGATAATACATAATAGCAATTAAAAGTGAAAACAAAATGGTATTTCTGTTCACAAATATCACTGAAATTTTAAAATATAGCCTGAAGTAGTCTGAAATTTTAAATTGACTACGAGACTGATAGTCCCTAAGAGAAGAAAAACTGTGTTTTTTTTTTAGTTCATGTTGTCTCAAGACTATATTCAGGGCAAATTAAACTGCTTGCTGAATCAGATCTTTGAAATAGTTTGACAGACAGGTTTAATGAAAAGCAGAGAAAATTGAACAAGTTTATCTGAGGCCTCAGAACTCAAAAAAAAAAAAAAAAAAAGAACATTAATACCAATATTCAGCTACAGTGGAAAGCATGGTAAACTGATAAAAAAAAAAAAAAAGAAATTATATGCTCTAAACTTGGAACACCTGAAAGGATATATACTGCTGCATTTTACTTCTGTGTTTTCAAGGCCTGCCCTTTTGCCACTGATCTTAATGGAAGTGGAATCATGCCAAAATTGTGACTATGGCCTCCAGAACATAAAATGTGAAGAAGTAAGTGTTAATACATCAGAAGTACTAGCGGGTCAATCAAGATCCTTCTCGGTAAGTGATTACATAAATGACATACAGACAGCACTCACCTGATGAATCAAATTTACTCAAAGCAGCTGTAGTACAAGAGGGTGAGAACTTGTGTCTCTATATTACGCACAACAGTTCCATTTACTCTCATTAATAACCTGAATTTTGTCAGTGTTCCTTGCTTACAGAAACCCCTCTTTACATTATTACCACTTGAGTAAACTACCACCATTAATCCCTTGTATTTTCTGTTTAAAATCAGTCTGCTTAAATTAGAAGCTGCTAAAAATATTGATGGCTGTCCAGCTACTGATTTAAAGAAGATGGCATTTTTTGCTTTTTAAGTACCTTTTAAACAAGGGATGAACCTTTCTATTGAAACTTGAAAATACAAGCTGACATAGGTGTCTTGTTCAGATGAAGACATATAAAAAAAATCTAAACCCACGTGTCTGAATTTTGTCAGAATTTTAGGATCAACGGCAGGTAATGAAGGTTTCAGGTGATAATATTTTAGATGATTTCAAGCGCAAAACTCCCAGTCCCCTCTTTACGTACTGCAGTATCTAATTGTTTTGTATGCACTATATAATGATTGTATTTGAAACAAGAGCTATTTTTTGAAGCTCCGTTTATGCACAATCAGATGGAAGTATTATGGAGTGGATAGGATTATTTTTTCTAATATGAACACTACACTCATAACAGTTCTGCTAAAAGTTCTGATTTCTTTACTAGTATTTTAATTCCTTGTTTTCTTATGAGTTTAATAGTCTGATCTCCATACGCGAGTCAGGTTTGTATCCAAGGGGAGCATGTTTCCAAGATGTATCCCTTGACTGGTAACAAAATGAAGCAGTACAGTATAGGATGCTTTTAATTCAGATTTACAGTGGGCTTTGTCTCACAGCTCTGTCACATCCAAGTTAATAACACATTTTCTTTAAACCGGCTGTGTTCCATCAATCTTTACCATCTTCCAAGTTAAGGCTACAGTGAGTTTTACTTCAGTTCACTGCACCACAACTATTAAATCTTGGCAATGAACAAGACTTCACATTAATTTTGTATATGAAATAGATATTTTGCAGTACTATAGAGTTGACCTAAATATATAAAAGCTGCTCCGTATTAAAAAAGAAAGGACCTAGCAAGAATAATATAGTGATTTAAGTTACAAAATAACTCACAGAATACTTGGAGAATAAGTAAGCAACTCATAATGCTACCTCAACAAAACAAAATCAGTCCAGCTCAGACATGCTTGCAAACTGGGATCCAAAATGAAATGCAGTGATCCTGGGAGGTGCTAAATATCCCCATGGAGAAAACAAGCAATGGTTGATGGAGAAACAAAGGAGAATTTACATAGCACTGGTGGCATCCTGGCTAGAACAATCAAGGCACAGAAATATTGAACCCTCTGGACAGAGCTGCTGACTGTAACAAGCAGCAGCGCACTGTATTTATTACACCAGGTTTGGATCTAGCTAAGGATACCTGTTAGATTTTCACCTGAATACAAATTTCCAAGCATACTGGATGAGCTGCATGGATATGGCTCTATTGCAGAGCTCTTACCTGAGACAAAAAAAAATTGGATTGGTGTTTCTTTGTTAGCCTTCCCCCTTTCTGTTAAAAAACATTTGGTACACTGAGGCTAAATGATAGCTGCTCATAACCAATATTCCAAAATGCTTCCATCTTTTTGTCTGGAATATCAATAATGTGCTATTTTGTATCTTGAAATGGTCCATCCTGCTCCCAGAAAATGTTTTATTGACACACAAATTCAACAACTGCCAATAATTTCATAGCCAAAAGGATCTAAGCTGAGATATCCTGAGAAGCAAGAGCCCTCCAAAGAAGAAATGACCAGCGTGCTGAAACAATACGATAGTTGCTTCCTTTGGACAACAGCTGTATGTCCAGATGCAACTCCGTTATAGATTTAGTGTTTCTACCTAACTCACCTACAGCAAAAATATGGAAAAATCCACTAGTACTTAAAAAAAAATTGTTTTTGTTTACCTTTAAAGAATATAATGTGTCAGAATACAATTGCTTCAACTACCAGCACTTAGCTGATTGTATAGAACACACTTTTTCTTTAAATATGAAAAAAAATCTTTTTAATGCTTTGTGCTGAGACTTTCCTGAGTTTCAGAATAGCTTTGTAAATATAAGAAATGTGTCCTGTGATGCCACGTTACCAGTTCCTTTATTATACACCTCATTATACACATTCATACCCGTACTCCACAGAACTGCTATTTGTGCTTCTAACAAGAAGGCAGCTGTACGATGCTATGAGATGCTGCATTGCAATTATTCTTGTACGGCTTTATTCTAGCTTCTTAAAGAAGCAAGGCCTATGATTGCACTCTACTGATATGTAGCTATTTCCTCATCTGCCCCATGTCATTCCTCCTCCTCTTCCCCGACAGTGGACTTAAAGATAGCAAATAATGGCAGGTGAATAAACCCAAGACTGTGCACTTCCTCCAAGATAAAGAAAATACTAGAAATTTTTTTCAGGCCCAGAAAGAAACAGCCAAGTGCCCAGCATGTATGTACGTTGCTCAGAGAAAACTGCAGCATTATTGCACAGCCAAGCAGGCAGGAGTATGAGTGGGGCAAGGAGGAATGGCAGAACAGGGCAATATTCACAAGAAGCAGAGTTTCCTCTGTTCTGTTACTCTCTAAGAAAATGTCTAGTTTATTTTTTTTTCCCAGAAGAATCTCTCTCAGTAAACTGGCAATAAAAATAGCCGTTGAGTTGCCTAAAGAACTCAAACTGGAGATTACAGTTATATTTAGTGTTCTTGTATTGACTGTCTTCTTAGAGACAGCCCATGGTTCCACCTACTTTATATATAACTGAAAAAGTGCCTGGTACAAGATATATAGCAAAAAACGTGAAAGGAAAACACATACATGATAATATTTTCTCTGTACACCCACTCAGTTTCCAGCAATTTGTGGATCATTTTTTTCTTGATTCAAAACTGCTACCATTATGCCTCACAACTGTGAGAGATGTTTCTCATCCTTAATACGTGGAACCGTTTGTTTCGGTTTTATTTCATTGCTTCTCTCCTTCTGCAAGGTCAGCCTTGGCTTATAGCCCATGTCTTTTTTCTGCACTTTAGTTTTTCTGTTATTACAGCTTCCCGGGAGAAACTAACTTCAAACTAATTTCATCCTTCCCCCACTATTTTCTTGATTAACTAAACTATATTCCTTCATCTTTCACATACCTCTCTTGCTATCTTTGAAACCCTTGTAATATTCTCATCTCTGAGCAAGACCTTGTTAAATTTTGTCAAGGAAAAATATATGTGTATTGTTCATCCTCCACTACCTACATTACCTAACAGAAGTATCTTTCCCCAGCATTTCTTCTTACAGAATTCCAGCTTGTTTCCTCAGCTCTCTAAAAATCATGAATTAGACTCTAAAATCTTAAATTATTAATCTTAATCATCTTCTACATACTGAAATTCAAGGGTCTTAAGCATTATTCCACAATCATTAGTATAACAAAAAATGAAGTGAAAAGAAAGCCTTAAGTGAAAGCAAAAAGTCTAAACTCACCCGTAATAGCTGACACTATGCCCCTTTTCTTGCTTCAGGCATCTCTTATCACTTATTTCCACTGGGCTCATGTTTTTCTAATTGTAAATGTCTGTCTTTCAGTCTTTGCTCTCTTGGATTAAAAGCAACAAGAATTGAAGTAACCTCTTTGTCATCCTTTTGTTTGTTTATGTCCTTCAAACTGTAAACACTCTGGAGCAATGTAATCCTTCTCAGTTTTGTCAAATGAAGCTCACAGGGCTCGTAATCCCCAAGTTCACATTTGTATCAAAAAAGTATTTTATTTAACTGAATCTCAATGAATTTAAATATATTTTGTGTTATTCCTCTCCTTTCTAGAATTAAATTGAGGGTTGCAATTTTTAATTAAAGGTGGAACTTTAACCTGGCAGCAAAGCCAGGAGAAACTTTCTCAACAAAGGCTGCTTGCGCTCCAGTGCTTCCTGACATCTCACATTCACCATCGTGTCTCTATTAGGTTCTAGAAGATGGCTGCCCTGGTGGTCCAAAGGGTCGACTATACCCTGGGGTGCATAAAGCACAGCACACACAGCTGGTCGGAAGAAGTGGTTGTCCCTCATACCCCGCACTGGGGCCGCCTCCCCTTGAGCAGGGAGGCGACCGTGAGCTTCCTCACAGGGAGTGGCGAGGCAGCATGGGGCCGCGTCAGGGCAGGGGCGGGTGGGCATTGGGGTGAGGTTCCCACCAGAGGTTTTGGTTTTAGCTTGGAGTTGTGTGGAGTCAGGGGTTGGCCCGGTAATCTTCGTGGGCCCCTTCCAACTCGGAATGTTCTATGATTGCATTACTCTATTAGGACTTGCATTAGCTGTAGCATTAGCCAACAAAAAAACAAGCAGGTGAGAAACATGTCCCACTGCCTTTCACACCCACAAGCTCGGAGGACTGACCGGGATCACATCTTCCTCGTATTCAGGCCGGGCTCCTTTCTGGACCTCATCATGCTCACCACCGAGCCCCTGCCCCCCTGACCAGTGCTGCCATTACGCAGCAGGAGATCACGGAGCAGGCGGTGGGGTGCAGAGCACCACCGACTCCTCTCAGTCAGGGAGAATCATAGAATTGCTCAGTTGGAAAAGACCTTCAAGATCATCAAGTCCAACTGCAAACATTCAAGTGGGCAGAGCCCCGTGGCTTTCTGCCACCGCCATCTAATTGTGAGGTACAAGGTCACACAGAACGGTGTTACCGGGGACGGCGCGGGCCCCTTTTCCGTTCTCGCCACGCGCTACAGCCGCTACAACCCTTACAGCCGTTCCCGCCGCGCGCGCTCACGCGCCCGGTTACTACAACTCCCAGAACGCCCCGCGAGGCGCAGCCAAAGCGGCACCGACTACACGTCCCGGCATCCCACGGGGTTCCCATTCTCGCGCAGCCCGGGAGCGTGATGCTCAGCTCTCGCGAGAGCGACGTGTCCGGAAGCTCCACGTCGGAGGGTACGGGCTGCCGGGCCTGGGACGCCTCAGCCGTCGGGGTTCCCGCGGGGTGACGCCGCGCCATGGTGAGTGAGAGTGGGGCCGCGGAGAATGGACCGGACCGTGCGGCGTTAGAGGGATGCAGCAGTGGAGCCGACCCGGCGGGATGCGCTGGGGGCCTCGAGGGTTGCGCCCGAGTTGTTGCGGGGGAGCGTTCGCGGAGCAGTCCTGGCGCTGCGGGCGGCCCTGTCACAGCGCAGCGCGGAGGGCTTGTGAGCACTGCGGCCCGGGGCCGTGGTACCGCCTGGGCCGGTGCTGCGGGTGGCCGAGACCGTTCTAGCGCTTGGCACGTCTCAGAAAATCGCTTTGCTGGTGATTAAATGGAAGGTCAGAGCATCCTTTGTAATCGAAACACTTAAACTTTCACCTCCCCTCAGTTCCTATGGTAGAGTGTTCCACTCTAAAATATATTTCTGTTCATGATTTTAATACTACTACTGTGATCTGCAAAAGTTTTCTGAGGTGACAACTGACTATTCTTCCTGTTTGGGCTTTTTTCAAGGGAAAAAGAAAGAAGATTTTTTTATTTTTTTTTGTCATTTAGACTGGAAGGAAAGTCCCTTTGCTTTCCTTCGGTAGGTCAGGGATACCGGGGAAGTGCATATGGAGCTGTGCGGAGCCTCTTCTTGTTTGTCTGTGCTGGATATGCCCTTTACAGTATGGAAGACCCATTGGTAGAGATGTATAGATTTCTGGAAATATTGTTCCTCCAAACAAAAACAAAGGCAGATGGATAGAAAAGAGCAGGCTTCTTCATAAAACAGGATTAACTCTGGTTATTTAAGGGGCTAATTTTGGCTTTCCTTCCTCCATCATGTTTTTATGTCCATTTTATGCTGGAATAACGCATTATTCTCCATTTTTTTCATTTCTAGCCTCTCCGTCTCGATATTAAGCGAAAGCTAACAGCCCGGTCTGACCGGGTGAAAAGTGTGGACCTACACCCCACAGAGCCATGGATGTTGGCTAGCCTCTACAATGGCAGTGTCTGCGTTTGGAACCATGAAACACAGGTGATAACTTTAGCTTTCCTTTACTGTGATTTTTTTTTTTCAAAACAGACAAGTGTATAAATTCTAACTTTCAACAACAAATACACAAGAAAAATCTGAAAATGCTGCTATAATTGACTGTGCTCTCCCCAACGTGTATACAAAATCACAGTAATAATAAGAAAGTATTATCTTGAGCTTAGCTCTAATGATGCTTCATTTCCTACACGTTTAGTTTCAAGAATACAAGGATAATCTCCTTTGTGGAGTCTTTGCAAGCTAATGCCTTTCCTACTGATACGTGAGAAGCCTCTGTCTTGGACTTGCAATCTGTAATTGTGAAGGTTGTAGGAAGTGCTAGACCTCTGCTTCTCTGTCAAGCATAGCTGAAATTGGGCTGCAGATTTAGAAATGATTTGGAGGTGTGAGTGGTGTCTGGAGGGAATGAATGGAAAAAAGAAGGTGAGCACACAGGCAAATATCGTCTTGGATACAGATGCTGCTTTAAAAAAGTGTATGTGCTGTGTTGTAATATCCCTTGGAGAATTGTCAATGACAACATATCGAACACTGTTAAGAAAAGCTGATTTCAAAACTGATATTTTCTCCACTGCTATAGACTTATTATTTTTATTTTTAGACTTTGGTGAAGACTTTTGAAGTATGTGACCTGCCAGTGCGAGCTGCCAAATTTGTGGCAAGGAAGAACTGGGTTGTTACTGGAGCAGTAAGCTGTCGTCTTCTTGTGATTTCCATATGCAGTACTAGTTTCTTTTAACTTGTTTTCATGCCATTATTTTGTACATCGCATAAACTGATCCATTATTAATATGCCAGAGAGAAAGGAATACTTCCCTACACTTCTCCAGTAACTTTTTTCCTTTTAACATAAAAACTTAAATTTTTCATTTCAGAGGAGAGCAATCTAATATAGTGGCTAAATCTAATATCTAATGCAAGGTAGATCTACATTCAACTTCTGCTATCATCTGGAGTGCACTTAGCATGCAGTTTTGACTAAATAGTAGTAGTGCTACTTTAACTAAGCTGAAACTATTGACTTTTCTAGGTAAGATGACTTAAAAGCTGCTTTCTACTTTTGTTTTTGGCTATAATCAAATAAATTTCTTAAGAGTTTTGTTCTCCTCTAGAAAAATGCTCTGGTTTTATTTCTTGCAAAGCAAACTCATTGAATAGTTTTATTCTAAACTTGACTACACATTTTTCTTGAGGGAACGAGCATTGATCAATTTTTAATCTGGTGTCCAAACAATATTATTGTTATGGCAAATTGAAGTAGGTGATGTGTGTCAAAACATGAACAGTGTCTTGATGTAGTGCTGTCTTGCTGAAGGGTTCAGCAGTCTGTTCCTGCATCAGCCTTCAGATTGATCATTGAAAGTTGTACGTGGAAGGCATGGGTAATCTGTTGGAAAGTCAGAATTTTCTCTGATAATGTTTGTCTATCTAAGTTGAAGTGATGCCTAAAACATTGTCTCCATTTTTTTCTTTCTAGTCTTCTGCCCTGTACACACAGTAAATAAACACTTTCTTGTTATTTCGCTGTCTTATACTGCCATGACACAGTTAGTTAAAGCAACCATAAGTCAGCACTGTTTCCCCAGAAGTACAACACTGTCTCTCCTCTGTCAGCACAAGAGTTCAAAAAGCTGCATGGGGAACTGGATTAGGAACTGATGAAAGTTAATATCTATTCTTATCAATTTAATTTCACCTGGATCAATTCCTCAGTCTGTTTCATTGTGCAGCTGTATTGGTCTTAGCTTTCCCAAGGGAGGCTGGAAGCAGTGGCAAGGAAATGGTAAGGAAAAGGCAAAGCTGCTTTTAGGAACAGGGCCAAGTTTTTCTCAAAGTAACTCTGAAAATGTGATGTTATTTATTGCTTATTCTTTATGTTTCTGTAGGTGTTTTTTCTTAAACAGACGTATATGAGAGAGGAAAAGGGTGGAAAAGAAAATAGTTTGGATAAAACAAGTAACGTAGAATTTAGCACAACACCTAAGTAAGGATTTGGGAATACTGCTTCTAAGAATACTGTTTATGAAATAAAGATATATTTTCTTTTGTTCGCTTCCTTCCCAGTTGAAAAATAATCAAGTTGATATCAATTTTCCATTTGTTTTAGTGCAAGAACCTTGCTTTTCATTTTCATATTAAGCATTAGAAACTTTCAGAGCGCTTCATTTCAAATCAAAAGATCATTTAAAATGCATCTTTTTAAAATGAATTTTTAGTTGAACTTCATTTTATAAATGCCTTGAAATAAGATTGGGCAATTTATAGACTTCTGAACCAAATTATAATTTGTCTCATTAGGTAGATGCAGAAAATAGTTTTTCTTGAGCATATCATTGTTAGAGACTCTTCAATAGTGGAATGTGCTGTCTAGCTACTCTACAGTATATTGCAATGTGTTATACAAAAGGTACTGTTTTAATTTTTTATTCTAATCTCTTTCACAGGATGACATGCAAATTAGAGTTTTTAATTACAACACCTTGGAAAGAGTGCACATGTTTGAAGCACATTCAGACTACATTCGTTGTATTGCTGTACATCCCACACAGCCTTTCATACTGACAAGCAGCGGTAAGAGTTTTTTGACGTATTTTGATATGTTTTTCATCAACCATTTCTACGGTTCTGTCTAGATAGGGATTGCATGTTTTTTTTCTGGTTTCTGCTGAACAGAAATCTTTCACCAAGTAGCTAGCATGTAAATTGTTATTTCTTTACCAGATATATTCATATTTTTAAATGGAATATAAATTCTATTTAAAATATTATATTATATGTTCTTGGCAGAGGATACCTAGGAATCTTGTTGCTCAATTACTGCCCAATGAAAAGTTCACGTACGTGCTAATTAGTTGCCTTTCTAGAGTTTGCTTCACTGGAGCTCCATTTTTTTTTTTTTTAATACTTACATAATTGTTTGGAGTATATTTCCAGCTAACAATCTGAATTGAAGCGGTAGGTAACTTTCACCTCTTTTTCCCAACATACTACAGAATTCTGTTATTTGAGCTCATCTATGCTACTTAGGAATGGAAAACCACAGTATGCCAACAAATCTTGCTCAAGAGTATATGCATCACTTTTCTCAGTCCTTTTTACTTTTGGAAATCTTACTAATACGTCCTGAGCACTGTTAGAATATAGTGAACATTTTGTGTTGGAAGCACTGTAGTTATTTCTGTTATTATGTCCTGTTATTTTCTAATAATACGCTTGAAATAAAGATACCAGGAAGCCAGCCTGGTTGCTTCTGCTTCCTGTTCCTTAGTGGTCATTACAGTAGGTGCTGAAGAAGAAAGCACAGGTTTAATTCTTTTATATCTGTCCATTATTTTAAAGTAAATAATTTAGTGCCTTAATATCAATTCTTAATCTAAGACAGATTTATCTTCTGAAAAGAAACAGTGTGTTTATATGATCTGGGCAGGCTCATTTCTTAGTTTTATAATCTTCTTACTGGAGAATCTTTTAGAGAAACGTGTATTCCCTGTGGTCTTCCTGTAAGGAAGGACCAGTAATCTTACAGATTGAAAAAATGTTTATCTTGAGTATTATTAGCATTGCCTCCTTTCAAAGAGAAGATGTGAAGGAACCTTTAAGTTAAACTTATTATTACATTATTTCAGAAGATGTTAAACTAACTGAAACTTGATTTTTGTGTTTTTGTTGTTGTTGTTGTTGTTGTTGTTGTTTTTTTCCCTCAGATGACATGCTTATTAAACTCTGGGACTGGGATAAAAAATGGTCTTGTTCTCAAGTGTTTGAAGGACATACCCATTATGTCATGCAGATTGTCATAAACCCGAAAGATAATAATCAGTTTGCCAGTGCCTCCTTGGATAGGACAATCAAGGTAGAGAATTCTTTGTTGTTTTTTTTAGTTATTAAGTAATTATTAGAAGGAACACAAACCACTAATGAGAACAATGGGTTATAATTCTTAAAAGTGGGTCAATAATAGAATTTCTATTGTACAAAGATGTGTGCTGGTTGAGTCACTATACTAGCTATGCACATAATAGGTAATTCAGTAAACTTACAAATTACCTGTCACCTCTAATCATTGATGTTAAACTTCAATGATTGCTGCATTCCTCTTGGAAGTCATACATATATTGGGATGGGATAATGGTTGTACTATCAATGAGTAGTTCAGGAGAAGTGAACCTATATATACAGTGGATAAATTCATTAAATGTATGCATTGAAAAACTTAAAAAAAAAAAAAAAAATTGCTTTTCCCGTTATTTGTATGTCATTTGCTGTCAGTGTTTTAAATTGATTCTAGAGGTGTCTTTAATCTTATGACAGTAGACCCTGAGTTTCATTTGCTGTGAAACTGTTACTGAGTATCTGGGACTATAGGTTTACAATCATCCCAAGAGTAAGAGTTCCTCAAGTTCCCTGTAAATTACCAGTATGTTGGCTGTAAAAAGTCAGTTTTGATTTCATCCATCTTCAGATGTTGAGATTAGATGTGTATAAATATTGCTGTGATGCGATGATCATGGGAAAATATCAGAGTATCTACAGCTTGACTTCTAAACGTGCGTTAGAATACATACTCTGTTTGGCAAGGTTGGCCTAGATGAGAGAAGATGAAAATCCAGGAGCAGTTTTTTTGTTGTCTTTTTTTTTTTCCCTGGAAAGGTGTGGCAGCTTGGCTCCTCTTCGCCCAACTTTACTCTGGAAGGCCATGAGAAGGGGGTGAACTGCATTGACTACTACAGCGGAGGAGACAAGCCGTATCTCATTTCAGGTGCAGATGACCGGTTGGTTAAGATCTGGGACTACCAGGTATGTGTTCAGCTTCCTGCAATGTATTGTATAGGCTTTGCCATAGCAAAATCATGGAATTGTAAAAAGGAAAAGGACTTGAAAACACCAACAGGTTTTCGTTATCCTTCCTTAGGAAGATAAAAGTGGGGACAGAATTTCATGATACATTTTCCAGATGTTGTTAACTCTTTAGAGAGTATGCTGTGAATTCTACAAATGAACTTAGAGGCTACTTAGATTTGACATTACGGTGTTATGAATAGTGTTTATTTTTTTTCCTTGTCCATTTACTTTCTGGACTCATTTACACAGGCACATGTGTTCATGCACACGTGGACTTGACAGTTCACAGGGTTCATCAAATGAGTTGCATTATTGCCTCATTTGTATGCTTTACAGGAAAGAAACAGATGGAATCCAGAGACAATTGCTGGAACCTAGAGCTCATAAATTCTTCCTGTGTATAAATGCATTAATAGCCAGAAGGACAAGATGAAATCTGTTAGACGAGAATTTCAGGTTGTTAAAGTGTAGTGTCCTAGATTAAACCCAAGAACAGAGATTAAAGCTAGTAGTATTAATTAAAATATGCACTATAGCAATGATTGTTGCATAACTGAGCTTAAAGTTTTACCACCACATAAAGCTGTATATATTAATTACATAGTCTACTCCTAGTTGCTTCAAGCAGAGTAGACTTTTCTTTTACAGCTGTGAACGAACATCCTTGATGAAGATATTAGATCTTTCTTCGCCTATAATTGAACTCAGTTATGTTTTGCTCTGAATTTTTTTTTTTAAGCAATCCCAGCTGTCTGTCTGTTTTCAGTTTGTTGCACTACTTAGCCTATTTTGTGAGCAGAAAACAGAAACAAGTGCATCGAAGGAAATAAATAAACAATTTTCCTTTGGGGAGGAGAATTTAACTCAATACAATCATTGTTTTGTAATATATGTTTAATGCTGCTACTTCAACATCTTGGAAATAAATGTTTCTGGAAGAAATCTAGAAAAAACGTGCTTTCAGATAGATTTCTGGATTTTATTTATTAAGAAATGAATGTTAAAGTGTTGCAAATGTTTATTATCTGTACGTGTCCTTTCAACTCTTTTTTGCAGAATAAAACATGTGTACAAACACTGGAAGGACATGCTCAGAACGTGTCTTGTGTCAGCTTCCATCCTGAATTGCCTATCATAATCACAGGCTCAGAAGATGGTAATTATCTGTTTTCTGCTACATAAAGGATACAGAAGGAAGTTATGGGAGAGTGTTTTGTTGTGGTGTGGCTACACATCTCATACTGTTATACTGGGGGAAACGATAAGGCATGTATTCCTTTTTTCTCTAGGAACTGTGCGCATTTGGCATTCAAGCACCTACCGCCTGGAAAGTACGCTCAACTATGGGATGGAGAGAGTGTGGTGTGTGGCCAGTTTAAGAGGATCCAATAACGTGGCTTTGGGCTATGATGAAGGCAGCATTATTGTTAAGGTACAGTTAATTACTTGAAATGAGAGATGGTGATTCATCGCTGTTCTGTGTAAAGAGCAACTAATTTTCTGATTCTAATATATAAAATACTGATCATTTAGCATTTGAATTGTCATTTTTAAACAAAGCCGGGATATTTCAGTAGATATGTTGAACTGAAAAGGAAATCAAAATTGTGTTTTCTCCATCTGCTAAGTTCTTATGTTATGCTTTGCTTCCTAGCTTGGTCGTGAAGAACCGGCCATGTCCATGGATGCAAATGGAAAAATTATTTGGGCGAAACATTCAGAAGTCCAGCAAGCCAACTTGAAGGCTATGGGAGATGCTGAAATTAAAGATGGAGAGAGATTGCCACTGGCTGTGAAGGATATGGGGAGCTGTGAAATATATCCTCAAACAATTCAGCACAACCCTAATGGACGGTAATTGATTTTAGAAAAAAAAATCAGTTTCCTTTTTTTTTAATTTTTCTCTTTTTCCCTTTATACTGGAAAACTTACTGCATGTGGCCTGGTAGTGACTGAGAGCCTATGGGGAGCAGGTGTCTCACAGCTAGGCAATGGAAAAATCATAGTAGTATGGGCTTCACCCATTTGCTTAATAGCTCATATCTTAAACAAGTTGCACGTTGTAAATAGGGCAGCAAATATACCAACAAAATGTATAATGTAGTAGTAGCAAACCAAATTCTTCTCGATTTTTTTTTTAATTTTTTTTTTAATTAGGTGAGCTGAATTGGAAGAAAAGGTAAAGGGATACATGGTAGAAATGCAGCAGAGTGAAGAGCAGAAGCAAGAAGGGAGAGCAAGTAGCTAGCAACATGAAGCAGAAAAAATCCATTATGTGATGGGTTTTGGAATACACAGAGTTGTTCTATTTAATTCTGTCTGCATTTGCAGTGATTGTATTGTGATACAGGCTTTTGATATCTTCAGATAATTCGTGTGTTTGATCTAGTGCACTGAACATGGATGTCTGACAGACCGCATCTTTCTCTTGCTCTAGGTTTGTTGTAGTGTGTGGCGATGGTGAATACATCATTTACACAGCTATGGCTTTGAGAAACAAGAGTTTTGGTTCTGCACAGGAGTTCGTATGGGCACATGATTCATCAGAGTAAGTGTTGCAGATTTTTCCTTTGTATTAACTTAAATTTGCTGCTGCTAGATTTCAGTCTGTACAAACACTAAGTTGAGCTGAAGACAAAAAAAAAAAAAGGATTGAGTAATGAACTTAAAAAGGTATTATTTTAAGGTCTTCTATTTGTTGTGCTCTGCTAATTTTTGAAGATAAATGCAGGGGGTTTTCTTGTAGCAGTTTACTATTTTAGTAGTTTGCTACTTTGACAGGCAAGTAATTTTTTTTTATAATGTAATCTCTAGATACGCAATCAGGGAGAGCAACAGTGTTGTAAAGATATTTAAAAACTTCAAAGAGAAGAAGTCGTTCAAACCTGATTTTGGAGCAGAAGGTGAGTATTTACTTTTAGAATACACATGTTGATGCATGTGCACAATTTGCAAAATGCAAAATTCTTCCACCTTCATTTTCTTGCAGGTATCTATGGCGGCTTCCTGCTGGGAGTTAGATCTGTTAATGGTTTGGCATTCTATGATTGGGAAAACACAGAACTGATCCGCAGAATTGAAATTCAGCCCAAACATGTAAGTTTTGAGAGGAAACTGAAGATATGAATCTACATGCACATGTCTATGGTTACTCAGTTTTGACTAGTCTGTTGATTTTTTTTCCATAATGAAGCCAAGCTGTCGATCATAAAGTAACAACATCTCAAGTTTATCTCTGCCTTGTAGTGAAAGGGAAGAAAATCTTATGTATGTGTTGGCTTTTTAGTTCCTAAAGCTGCTATGAGAGTTTGTACAAATTAAAGCTAAAACATACTTTCACCCTTAACCTGGGCCCTCTGAACCACTGCTATTATTGATTCTCGTGACACAGATCTTCTGGTCTGACTCGGGTGAGCTTGTCTGCATTGCTACAGAAGAGTCATTCTTCATTCTGAAGTATCTGTCAGAAAAAGTTGCATCTGCCCAAGAAACACATGAAGGAGTCACTGAAGATGGAATTGAAGATGCATTCGAGGTACCTGTATTTAAAAATGGAATGTGACTAGGATCAGAGATTACTCTGGCAAGACTTGCTTCAGTGTAGCAAAGTTAGTCTTTAACATAACACTGCTAAATTTCATTTTCGAAAACATTGAGTGTTACAGAATATACATGTCAACAGTGAAGAACAATGTTAAATCATTTTATTTGGGATGGTTTTGACTATTTGTGGGGAAAGAACCAGTTCAAAACCCCTTGTGACACATCTTGATGCCTAGATTCCTCTTCAGTCATTGTTTACTATTTACACTGTTATTAAGGTTATTTTTAAAACTTGCATTTGGGTGGTATGTTCACAGAACTTTCTGCACTCTTTGTATTTTGAAATCTGACAGAAGTTTGAAAACAAGTGAAAAACAGCAAAAATTTCACGAGGAAGCTTATCTTTTATTTATCTTGCTTAACACTTAGTTTGGTACTTCCTTCCTGGATTTGTAATTTAGTTAATTATTGAGATAGAGATTTGTTAACAACATTTTTTTGTAAAACCGGAGGCATAATTTACAAAACTTGTAGTCTGTACCTGAAGTTTCTTTTGCAACTTGCCCTTGTGTCTGTTGAAGTACAGAATGTTACATTTAGTTTGAAAACACAGCAGTTTTTCTGCTATCTGAAAGTAGCTTTTTATATACTTGGTTAAATCAAATTTAATTTGCAGGTTCTTGGTGAGATTCAGGAGATTGTGAAAACAGGCTTGTGGGTTGGCGACTGCTTTATTTACACCAGCTCTGTGAACAGACTCAACTACTATGTTGGAGGAGAAATTGTCACGATTGCCCATTTAGACAGGTAAGTTGCTGCATTAGATTGTAAGAAAGCTTTAAATGTTTTTTCAATAGAAGTTAGGACAAGGTAAATCTCCCCCCTTGCCTTGCTGTATTACTTTTGATTATGTTAATATGCTAATGTTCTGAGGCAATTAATGTAATCTTGCATAGGATAAATAGCATTACGTGAAAGCATGGGTATAGAGTAAAAGTTCGTGCAAATATTCTTGCTACCATTGGATTTTATTATGAAGTACCTCATAGTGAACCTATCCAAGATGAATAGTCTTTGTTTTGTTTCAGGACGATGTATCTTTTGGGGTATATACCTAAGGACAACCGACTTTATTTGGGTGATAAAGAGCTAAACATTGTTAGCTACTCTTTGCTGGTCTCAGTGCTTGAATATCAAACTGCTGTGATGCGAAGAGACTTCAGTATGGCTGACAAAGTTCTTCCCACAATTCCAAAAGAACAGAGAACCAGAGTTGCGCATTTTCTTGAAAAACAGGCAAGAGAACTATTTCTTAGTCATCAAAAATGTAATCAGCTGATTATTTCTAATTGAATTTGCTTTGTAAAAAAAACTACTAAAAAAGTCACTAACTTCCTGTAAGTGTAGATTTTTGTTAATCATCTATACTTGTTTGGAACGCTGTAATCTTTTCTTTGGAGGGATTTTGTTAAAACATCTAGAATGCTGTTTGACCTGACGGATCAGAGCTTTACTTCGGTTTTTTTGTGTGTGTGTTTTTTTTTTTTTTTTAATTTCAGGGCTTCAAACAACAAGCTCTTGCAGTATCTACGGATCCAGAGCATCGTTTTGAACTTGCTCTTCAGCTTGGAGAATTAAAAATTGCTTATCAGCTTGCAGTAGAAGCAGAGGTAAACATACAATTTCTGGTGATTTGTAGTGATTCTGAATATAAATCTTAAAGGCCCTGTTAAGGAAAGGCAGTGTGAGGATGCAGTACAGCTCTGTGAACACCATAAATATGCCTCCAACTTCCTTACTGAAGTTTCTCTGCCTGTAATTCAAAGGAATTTGAGCTGTGGGATAGGAACAGAAGCATGTTGTCTGCTCAGAAAGATACAGGAACTCTTCCTGGAGAGTAAGACATTCCAACCATGAACAAAGCCTTAATCTTCAGTGTTGAACAGAAAGAGGAGAAGTGGCAGAACTGAAACATCTGGGCCTTTGTTCCAGCCTTGAAAAACTTGCATCATTTCTGATGTACTAGGAAGACTGACAGGCAGTGATTTGTCCCATAGCTATTATTAAGAGAATTTGTTTCACCATTCCTTTTGCAAAATAAGGATGTGATAAGGAGTAAGGTAATGTTCATCATTAAACAGGGAGAGGGGAAGGTAGAAAGGTGTCGTGTAATGACAGCATGACAGTGGTACACACAGAACAAACTGCAGTAGTCATATTTTAATGGGAAGTATACTGATAGGATACAGAACCTTAACAGGCAAACTTAGAATTCATATTGAATGCTTTAAAAATCTTTAATGGTATTCAAAAATATGAGCTTTGGTTTTGTTTTGTTTTTTCCTCCCTCCCCCTTTGTGCCTTTAGTCAGAACAGAAATGGAAGCAACTTGCTGAACTCGCCATTAGTAAATGCCAGTTTGGCCTAGCCCAGGAGTGTCTCCACCATGCACAGGACTATGGAGGACTACTTCTACTGGCTACAGCCTCAGGAAATGCTAATATGGTGAATAAGTTAGCTGAAGGAGCAGAAAAAGATGGCAAGAACAACGTTGCGTTTATGAGCTACTTCCTGCAGGGAAAGTAAGTAGCGAGAAATTTGGATTGTTCTCATTGGGCTTTCTGAAACGCCAAGAACATCAAGTTTCCAAACGGTTAACTAAAGCTAACTTAGCTTCATGGAGAAAGACATAGCATGTATCTTTTCAGAAAAACATTCTATTTTATGATGCCTACTTCTTAAAATCAGGCACTTTTAATTTACTAACGTCATGGAATAAACAGCTGTAATGCAACAGTCTGACTTGAAAACTTACTGATAAAAATTATGTTTTAAAATCTGTTAGGCTTGACTCATGTTTGGAACTCCTGATTAAAACTGGACGTCTCCCAGAAGCTGCTTTCCTTGCACGGACGTATTTGCCAAGCCAGGTTTCAAGGTAACATCAGAGCGTATGCATATTCTAGGACTATTGTCAGAACTACCAATATACAACGAATCTGATTTCTGTCTCCAGGGTTGTTAAATTGTGGCGGGAGAGTCTCTCTAAAGTTAACCAAAAAGCTGCTGAATCCCTTGCTGATCCTACAGAATATGAAAATCTTTTCCCTGGATTAAAGGAAGCTTTTGTTGTTGAAGAATACGTTAAACAAAGTCTTGCTGACCTGCGGCCAGCCAGGGAATACCCCCTTGTCACTGTAAGTAAGAAGCAGGAGTTCCTGTTTTCTCTAGAAGTGAAAAATTTGAAGTTGTGCAAATTCAGCTTTAAGCAAGTCGATGAAATTACCTGAACATTCCATTAATATCTCTGCGCTTTTTTAGCCAAACGAAGAAAGAAATTTATTTGAAGAAGCAAAAGGCTTCGAACCATCGGGAGTAATGGCATCTCAGGTCAGTGTTACTACTAATTGATGAGGTCTAAGAAGTAGCGCTTCTGTTGTACAGGAACACCTACCCTGGAGAACTAAGCACCACGATGGTTGAACTGTTGCTCTTATTGGCTTGACTACAAGCACTGCACCAGAGTTCAGTGTTCTTTTGCGTCAGACTTGTTGGCTAAAAAAGTACATTAAGAAAAGTCATTAGCAGAACTAGCATTAGAATTATTTATTTTATGTGGCTGCTTAAGTTCTGTTAGAACTTTACTGAAGTGTGCATGAGTAATCAGAGTCCTACCATTGAATTCATCCTGAAGAAAAACTGCTTATCAAAAGCCTTACTGCCTCAACTGCTTCTACCATTCTGAAAGCTCAGTAGCTGGAACCTGGAACCTCTTACATACCACAGCAATTACAAATGCTTTATATTCATTGCTATTGTGCATGGCTAAGCAATAAGACTACTTCAGAAGTTAGAGTAGGAGTCCTGTTTGATTATTTGGAAATATCATAATACTTTAAGTAGCTCAGACTGATGTTTTTATCACCCAAGTGAAAGTTTCTACCTTGTGAAACTTACCTACAACATGTTAATTTACAATTACCTTGCGTTAGAAGTTGTAAACAAGGCCTGCCACGTTCTTCAGTTGTACTTCAGTTCTTCAAATGAATTGACACTGACTGAAGGTTGTTGGTTTTTTTTTTCTATCAACTGCTTTGAATTAAGCGGGGAAAAAAACAAAGGAACATGGTAGGTGCCTCTGAAGACTAGAAAACTTAATGGCTGTGAAGATGTGATTCTAAAATTACTCAGGGAAATTTTAGAAGACAACCATCAAAGCTTAGGGGCTGTTCAGAGGGGCTGTTGTTTACTTGCTTTTGTCAAAATAAACCACTCTTTTTCATTAGAAAAAGGCAGAAGAAGCAGTTCCATCTCCTAAACCAGAAGTGATGAATACAGTACTGCAGAATTCTGATCTACTTCCACCACGGGATCAAAAGGTACTGAAATATATCTTAGGAAGGGAAGGAGTGTCATGGCTAAAGACTGAACTAATAATTTGAGTAAAGTACACCAGATAATGTCACTTTTTATCTTGCTATGAACCACATTCCTGAGACTAGTGTGTGGATCCCTTCCTGTTGTGTGCAGAAACTGTACACAGTAATGTAGAACAATTCCTACAGCCTTGTAGGCTTACAAGGTAACAAGTAGAGTCACAGCACAGAACATAGTAACAAGCTGCAGTACTTGCAAGCTGCTTTCTTATTCAAGAACGCATTTTTTTCGGTAACTTATTGTAGTTCTTGTGCACTACCTGACTGCCTCAAGGTTGCTGAATGTTTCAGTACCTGATATGGAATTATACAAACTACATCTCCCGCTATCACAACAGCTACCTAAAGTGTATCCCTGCTGTCTGGACTTCTTTCCTAGACGCTTCTGGATTTGGAAGACGACCTTGATAACTTAGACCTGGAGGATATTGATACTACAGATATCAATCTGGATGAAGAGATCTTAGATGACTGAACAGAGTTCTAGATGACCAACCCAACTATTACTTACTCCAAACAAAGGAAGTTCTGTGGACTACACGCTCCCCATTAACTTGATTTTTATACAGAAGATGGACCATATTGCACGAAGGGAGAGGGGAAAACCCAGCAACTGTAAAAAAAAATTTGAGTATGCTGAAATTTAAGATATAGGCCTGCTCTTAAGCATCTTGAAAGCATTTTCATTTAACATGCAGTTCAATAAATCCTTTTAAACATTCCATCCCTGGTCTGTCCCCTATTTTGAGAAGCAAACTGAATTATAGGCAAGTGTTTATTCAACATACATCACCTTGAAGTAGAAGAGAATGTGACTAGAGGGAGTTAGGTTCAGGAGTACTGTACATTAAGCTGTTTCTGTAGCGAGTTCTGTTACGTTTTGGGACAGATTTTTCTAGCACGCACAGTTATCCAAGATATTTATTTATTGTAGAATCCTGTACAAAGAAAGTTTTCAAACAGCTCAAAATAATGATAAACTATTGTATATTTCATGAAGCTGTAGAAGTAGCCATTGCTTCTTGGTATGCCTGGAGGGCTAATTGTATATAGCCTTCTTTCTGTGATTCAGTTTTCACGAAGACCTAGAACCAAGGCAGGATGGAAATTAATGTACAGTTAAAAGCAGAGTACACAGTGAGATTCCATCATTGCAATGGTTCATGAGACAGCTCTACCCAATGATTATGCAGTTTTATACAGCTAAATAAATATACAGCAGTTCTAGTTAATTAAGGGAAGCTATCGACTAGGCTTCCAGTGTTTAGAAGCCTTATCTTCTGTAGTTAAGTATGCTTAAAATAGAGAAGTGTACCTTGATCAGATCAATTCCATGAAGTTTCCCTTCTTTAGCTTCTTTTGCTGACTGACATTCAGGATGAAGCATGTGATACAGTGTGATTAAACTTGTAGCATCATCCAGCCTAAATAAATAAAAGGCTTAGTTGTAACTATTACTTTCTCTAGATAATTTGAGTGTGCTTGCACAGCACAGACTTTCATACACTTTCACCTTGTATACATAGTCATTACAATAGACAGCTAAAGAGGCAGCCCATAATTTGCTGTAATAGCATCTTCTTCCTCCTCAGGAACAAAAGAAGCGTGCGAACACTGAAGTGCACCAAGTAACATACAGAAACTAATTCATACTGCACTTTAAGCCTAAACTACTACTGTTGAGCAGCCCTAAAGCTGAAAGCTGTAAAATACAAGGAACTGCCCACTAACAAGCATTAAGTGGAACAGCCAAACAAGGAGCCTTCTAACACTAACTGCAGTAGCTGGCACAGTTAACAGAAGTAGTATTAGTATTATTAATCTTGTGACGCTTAAGTCTATGATGAATTTAAAACTTGAATAAGGATTTTACTTCCATAAACCTAAATACAAACCAAAAATAGGCAGATAAATTGTCAGATGTTGGAGCATCTTTAAGTCTCGACATCTGAATTTCCCATTTACCATTTTGATTCCAAAAAACTTCCCTGTGTTTTTTTCATATCCTCAGGTTTGAAAGTAGGATCTGAGTAACTGTCAGGAGTTCCTAAATTCAATAGTAAGAAACTAATATCATCACTGCAATTTTGAGTTCTATCAGTTTTTCCTAGCTCTAATGATGTTTTGTACAATTAAGTATTATCTGCTTCACTGAGCTCTGAATGAGCTTAACAGCTCTTGTGGGAAAACATCCGTTTAAAATCCAAGTGTGTCTTTCTCTTCCCACTGTCTACTCTAGCAGCTGCAGTCAAGCACAACTACTTAGGAATTGCTCCAAAATTCAGACTGAGTCTTAAAAGCCAAAACAACCCAGGAGTTCAAAACTGTTACATTTTAAGATCAGCAGTGCCCAGAGTTGGAAATTTACTGACAATTAATTAGAAGGGAAATAAAAGTAAAAATTCAGCAACTGTAAAAGGTAAATTTCTGCCGACACCTACTTTGGTACCCTACCACTTTGACTGTGATGTAGTTGGTACTTCCATTCAGAATCCACGTAGCTAGAAACTACAGCTAGCCTAAAATATCACGCAAATGGAAACTTTTGGACTTCTTACAGAAATACCATTATTCTTTTTCAAACAACAGACCTTTATGTTTTCTATCAGTTTAGACAAACAGAATAGACAACTGACAAACACCACTTACAAGTCTCTGTTGATCATATCTATTAGTAAGCCATCCGTTTTCTTTCTGTTTACTAGGTACCACACCATGCCTCCAAAGTGCCTTGTTGAACGGAGCAGATCATATTTGGCATGTTTCTCAATGTCATCGTATGTTCGATGATGAACCTAGACACAGAAAAGAATTCAGTCTCAATAGCACAGGCAGAGCTTCATGACAGTTCCTCCTCCGTACCTCTCATGTAGATTTTTAAATTCATTTTTAGGCCTCCCTAAACTGTGGCAGTAAGCCACCAGCTCGACCATGCTACTTTAAAGCTTTACAGCTGTTTTAATTTGGGTAACACTGGGACAATCCAGTTCTCATACATAGATGTGTGTTAAGAGAAAACTAAATGCTACCTACGTAGCAATTTTGGGAGGGAGGGACATAACCTCTGAACCTTCATTCCACTGCCCTCAAGTTATAATCTATTTTTCAGTGAAAAAGAAGTTATAGCGAAGAGTTGCTAATTGAAGAAATTTACTTGAAAAATTGCTTAATGGAAGTTATGCTTTCCATGATTCAGGAAATTAGTTAATCTTAAACAGATACAATACAAAAAAACCAAACTTTTAATGACATATAGATTGATATATTCATTGGTACTTACAGTTAGTAAATTGAAATACTTCAGCTGGAAGTGTATTTTTATATCTGCTTTTTGTCACCAACACTAGTTTATTCTGTGCACAGCGCCCTCAGATGCATCAGTTATCTACATAGTTTTTTCAAATCCTAGCATAGTAGTTAAGATAACTCAAGCAGCACAACTCTGGCTGGCCAGTTACAGCTATTACCAGCAATTCTGGTTTGATACCAGAAGACTATGTTCTGTATCTATAGTTCTTTCTATATGGTTGGAAAATATCTAAAGGTGTCACTTTTCTGGAAAAAATATGGAAAGCCCATCGCAAAGATAACAAGTAATCCATGAGAGTGGAGGGCAAGAACACACCCGAACAACTGCGATCCCCACACAATATTTACGTTTACAAAATGATTCTTTAAAGTTCTTCACTAATCTTCTTATTCTTTTTTAAAAAGTGAACTTACTCTGATATAGTCAGCTGAATCTGGCTCAAACTGAGCAATGCACATGTTAAGGATATCCTCATGACGGTCTTGCTGAAAGACAGTCTGAAACAGTTCAAATTCAGGCACAGGTCACATATCACACAATTGCAACTATCCAAAATTTAAATGGCAGCCAAAACATTTATCTTCTGGGCAACACAGCACACATAACAATTACATGTGTGTTTACAGTATGACAGAATACTCACATTTACCCAGTTTGCAACTCGGAATTTTATTTTAAGTAATTTAAGCAAGCTACACTGGTAAGGAATTGTTCAAGAAGCTTAAAACACACAAATCAACTGACTTATTCAGAGCTACTACCCTGTCCAAACAACACAGCTTCACTATCACAGCACAATTAAGTATATAATAATGATCCGTTTCCAAAACCAGAGTGATCTTACCCCAAGGTGTTCGTCCTTAAATAATACTGGGGGAATAACTCTGCGCCCTTCTTTTGGGAAGAATATCTGTATCATTCGGTCTCGCTCTTCCCAGGTTGCCTTACGTAACACACCATTTGGTTCTCTAACTACAATGAAGCGTTCCTGGAAAGAAGTTAAAAAAGAGCATTATCTCCGACAACATTCTCTGCATAAGCAGAATCACTGTAAAAAAGATTCTTGTTTGATACAGTGCTCCAATACTTAAACCACACTAATACTACAGCGTCCTTCTGATTGTTAGTGTGCGTAGAATTAGAGCTTATACATTCATGCCTTAACTTCACTGTTCAATCCAACGCTATGCACACTCATACTAAAAGCTACAGCTCTGCAAAATTGAACAAATAACGTAACTAAACCCAGAGACAGGAGTTAGTGTTGCTGCTGGCCTGATCTCACATGTCCAGCACATACTAAATTAACAGTGCACGTGTTTTCTATTTTTAAGCGCTGGAATGTAATTTATCCTCAAGAGATGAAAGTCAGCATTTTGAAACATCTCTATATTTCTGTACTAAAGATCAAATTTACAACTCCTCAGCCTTCTTGCAGACTGCTCTGTGTTTTACTAAAACCTACCGCATGTTTTGGAATTAAGAATGAAAAGCTCTCAAAATACATTAATGGCTTGTTACTCACACGATGTGGAATGGCATAAGTTAAATCTGTAAACACATATTTTGCAGTTTCAGTTCCCTCAAGGACTTTGTCGTCTGCTAACACATCATCAATGGGCTCTCGTTCATCCAACACTGGGAGCATTCTCAGCTTCTCCTTAGCCTCCTCAACGGCTTTTCTTGTGGCCTTAAAATAAAAGTTGAATTAATTTTACAATTAAAAGTTAGAGAGTTGGAAAGCGCCCAGCGACAAGCACAGGCAGGAGGCGGGAGCTTCCCCGGGAGCCGCGGCACAGGGAGCCGAGGGCGCACGGCTCTGCAGAGCGCGTCCCGTGGCGGGGCGCGGCGCAGCGCACGGACCTCCTGCAGCTGGGCCTCCGTCAGCAGCCGGTACTTGGGCGGCTTCAGTTCCTGCCGAACCGGCCGGAAAACCTTCTGCAGATTCACACCCGTCATCCTGTACAGCAAATCCTGAACCGCTTCGTCCGTAAAAGCAGGCTTCGCGTCCTTTTTATCTGCCGGGGGATTTTACGCGCAATGAACGGGCCGCGCGGGGCGGACGAGGGGCGAAGGGGCAGCCGCGCACCCGCCCTCACACGAGGGCAACTTCCCGCCGCCCGCTCCCGGCCCGCTTCCCTCCTCCTCAGCCACCCGCGGAGCGCCGCAGACGCCCTCCACGAAAGCCGCGGACGGGCAGGAAACGCGGAGAAGGCGCTCCCGCCGCCGCCGCCCGCTCACGTACCGCCCGCGGACCCCGCGTCCTGCCCGAGCTCCCGTTGCACGCGCCATCCCCACAGCGCCCGCGGCACGCGCGAGAGCCGCACGGGCAGCAGCGCCGCGCCCCGCGCCGCCAGCGCCGCCATCTTGCGCACGCCCCACCCCGCCGCCGACGCGGACGCCGAATCGCGCCTGAGGCCTGAGGCACGTTGGGAAATGAAGTCCGCGGTCTCTCAGAGCGCCGCTCTCCGCGTCGAGAATTTCCGTCGGACAGAAAGCCGCTCCCAGTGCGTTCGTGTGAACGCTGCGGAGGCGGGAGTCCGAGCTGAGGTGGAAGTCCGAGCTGGCGTTCTTGTCAGAGCAGGGGCGACGCGGGGGCCGTCGGGCGGGAATGGCACGGAGCAGGGCTGCGGGCTGGCAGGTGTCTGCTCAGCTGGGAAATAAAGCAGTAGAACACGGAACTGAGGACGCCTCGCACGTTGCCGCCGCCAAGCCACTGCTTTTCCCCCGGTCAGCCAGGTGGTGGCAGGCAGCACCTGGCAGAAGGAGAAATGCTGTGGTAATTTACCCAAATTGAAGAACATCCTGTGGCTCTCCCTGCTAATTCGGCGCTTATGGGATGACTGAAAGTATAGTCTGATGACAGATAGTCCATGCGACCTGTAAATTGGAATAAGTCCAAACGACACCACGAGTGCTGTTGCCTGAGGAGTGGCACTGCTCAGTGCAGCCTTCTCCTCGGGTCGGTGGGAGGTCACTGCCTCTTGTGGTAGCCGTAGGCTTCCCTTGTGCGGAGCTTTAGCATCTTGGTACGGAGGGGAGGAAATAAGTAGATTGCTACAAGACAGACACTGAGGAGCTGGAGTGTGTCCAGAGGGCAGCGGAGCTGTGAGGGGTTTGGGGCACAAGTGTGATGGGGAGTGGCTGAGGGAACTGGGGTGGGTCAGTCTGGAGAAGAGGAGGTTCAGGGGAGATCTCATCACTCTGCAACTCCCTGAGAGGAGGCTGTGTGAGGTGGGGTCAGCCTCTGCTCCCAGGTAACAGCGATAGGATGAGAGGTGATGGCCTCGAGTTGCAGCAGGGCAGGGTCAGGTTGGATATTAGGAAACGTTTCTTTTCAGAAAGAGCGGTGAGGCACTGGCACAGCTGCCCAAGGAGGTAGGGGAGTCACCGTCCCTGGAGGAGTTCCAGAGCCAGGGAGATGTGGCACTGAGGCACACGGTCAGTGGGCACGGGGGGTGGGTCTGGACTTGGGGATTTTAGTGATCTTTTCCAACCTTAGTGATTCTGTGATTTCATTAACACAGTAGCTGTCTTATTATAGCTGGAGTATATTTCAATAGGTGTTACTTAGTTCATTATTGCTAGCTTGTCTGTACCTTCTGCTGAGTGTCAGCCACACAGACTGTGGTTAGGGGTGTGTGAAGCACAGAAAATGTATTACTGGCAGACAAGTCTCTAGAAGGGCCCTGAATGATGCAGACTGTAAAATGCTCAAAGCCACGCAGTGATGTAATCTGCTTGACAACTCCCTGTCAAACTGGGAAATACTTCATTTCCTGGAGGGAAGATCTGGAAACACAAGTAATATGCTTAAATTCTGTAGATTTCCAATTGTTTTAAAGTTTAGTAGGTTGCCCACTGATGTGCTGAAACAGAGTCTAAATTGTGTTACATTTGAATACGGAGTTATAGTCTTTGTTTTCCCTAAGACTTTTATAGCTTATGTTGGTTTTAGTCAGAATAAGGTTAAGCATCAGTCTAAGTATATATGTGTTTCTAATAATAGATCTTCACTGTACTGGGCAGTATTCTTATTTTACCTAGCTTTATTCAATATTCAAGCACATGTACTGAGTTGAATTTTATGTTCAAACTTATCCTTCAGTATCCTGGCCTTTGCCTTATCAGAAAGGTCCCAGGAAGGCATATTCTTCTCATGTTTATACTGGTACAATCAAGTTGAAATCATTGAGAATGAGAGTGCAAATCAATCCCTAATATTATTTTAATATGATTTTGTACTTGATTTATTTAAATAATGCCAAGAAAATTAAAAATAATGTTGAGGAAATTGAGAAGATGTTGTTTTTCAGCTCTTGCTTGGAAGATCTGTGGAGTGAGAGCTATACCCTACAAGGGAATTGGGAAGTTATTTGGCGACTTGCCTAAAAGGCACTTCAGACCTGTTCATGAGTTTGGATGGCAAGCCAACGTCCATTTTAATTCACAGAAGTGCTTAGAAAAACAACAGAATTTATTAGACTGTATCCAGGAGAGGTTAAATTCACATTTGTTCTGTACTGGAGTAATAACAGCTGCTGTGAGGATTAGCCTTTTGGCTGGCAGTATGAAGGGAAATATTAACTAATAGTGCTGGAGATAGAAGTAGAGCAGGTTAATGTGTTTTAAAAAATAATATGAATTTATGTTGGATAGGTTGGTTATATTTTATTTATGGTTTATTGCTGTACAGAAGTAGCAACTTTAAGTAGGATGTTTTTTATTGGTGTACTTACAAATACAAAACCAGCTTGAAAAATCAGTGGTGTGATAATTGATAATGAAGTAAAGAATCTTTCTTAGATTTAGTTACTATTTTGAATGCATCCCAGGACAATTGCTGTTGGAAAATTACAACCATCTGATGAGGGGTGGATGTCCCCTGTGAAGCACATTGGTGGTCCAAGTCTGGATTCTATTGGAAAAGTTTCAATACAAAATCACCTCCACAGTTGGCATTAATTTCCTTTTTGTTGGTACTTTAAGGAGAGGAAAAGGATCAGATGGCTGCCAATGCTGAACCAGTTTGGTTAAGATCTCAGGGAGAAGAAAAGCTAATGGGGAGCCTAGGAGCTTGCATTGTTGCTTTTCCATTTAATAAATAAAATAAGGGACTGTGGCCTGCCAGCTTCTCTGAATAGTAATTATGTCAAAATTGTGGTAGCAATTGTGGAAGGAAGAATTCTTTGTTGGAAAAACACAATGAAAAAGACAAAATGTGAGGTTTGGGAACTGTTCATCCTACTGCTGTAAGAAGAAACATACTGAGCCCAGTCAGAGTGTCTGCATGTCCACAGCTGATGACATGACCTTTTTAAAATTAACGGTTGGTTCTCTTGTTCCTGATAAGAAAGAATCTGGCAATCCTGTGGAACATTTTTCTGAGGGATGCAGTGGACCAAGTTGGAATCTGTTTTCACTAAATCTGCATGGATTAAACTGAAGAGAAACTACTTTTTCATAGAGAAGGCAGAGAGTGATGAAGTAACAGAATTGACACAAACCTTATTATATTGTCAGATAAGTAATTAAATAAATTAAATTTTAAAAACCACGTGGTTGGTTTTGGTTCCCTGTCCCTAGATGGAGTGGTTTATTTTTTTGCTAAAATTGTTGGGGTGGTTCTAATATTATTGTCTGTTTTCAGGCATATTATCTGCAAGCGTCTTATTTGGGAGTTTCTTTTCTTCAAGAGGCAGAGTAGTATTTTCTCTAGAATTGTCTTTTAAGCTCTGTAGCCATGGATTTGTACTGCCATCCAAAGCAATTGGTAGCTGTCCTCCTGCAACTTCCGCCAGAATCCCTTTATTTTGATAATGGTGATGAAAGCGGCCATTTTCCATCCTAAAGACCATACAGATATCTAAAGCTGTTTTATTTTCAGATTTCGTTTTTGTCCGTGGCAGCAGGGACAGACGGTGGTCTACTGTTCCGCTGGGCCAAACTTGCCTCTGAGGGCGGAGCTGTAGGCAGTTCCACTGGTCCAAGTGATTTAACAGATCACAGCTGAGATGCCCCCAGAAAATGGTGTAACTGAGGTCAACCATAGCCATTATCATCCTACACCGACAGCTGGCTTCTGTCACCTATGCAAAAATCCGTAGCGAGAGGGAATGGGGGAAACTTTATGAATGCAAAAGTCTGCCAAATGTTTTTCTTCAGTATTGTCAGTTTAACAAGTGCTAATAGTATGTATAACTTGAAGAGCAAATAGCCTAGATTTTGTTTGTGTCTTGACTATTTGTAATTGTTATTTCCAATTTGAAGGAAAAATTACAAAACTAAGGAGTAGCTTTGACTATTTGTAGTCTTTATTTCCAGTTTAGTTACAGATGAATTTACACTGTGCCTGCATGCTATATTTTCCGGGGCCACATGGGGGCAAGATTGAGATTTTAAAGATTGAGAATGAAAGTGCCTGAGTAATTACAGTGGATAATGTAAATGACCTAGATTTGTCTTTATCTCACATAAAGCTGCTATAATCTCACTTTAATAATGATAAATTGAATATATACAAATACTGCCTCCAGTAATTGAGATTACATACATTATTTATGGTAGGGATATAAATCCGGCTTTGGTTCATATTGTTTTCTTTGCTACACTGTAATGCCTTGAGCCAAAGCCCATTAAAGCCGTTGGAAGTCCTTCCCTGACTTCAGTGAGCTCAGAATTAAGCCCATATTTTTCAATAAATTTCATTCTTCTGTTCTGCTCCTATAGTGCTTATCTTTTAAATACAAATTGTTAGGGGAAAAACTAGTAAACGTTCGGTATTATTCGAAGTCAGGTATATGATATGAGTAATTGTTTTCCCCCTTCATACTCAATATTTAACTTCCTTCTCATTCCATTTCTGTTTAAAGTCCCGTCCCTTTGAATCCAAGTGCCCATCAGGGCATTGTGAACTAAACCTAGGCTCCAACACAAACTGTTACATATCCTCGTGCTTATAAGCTGTTCTAAAATCTCTTCAGTGGTAACTGTATTTTTTTTCTTCCATCCTTTTCTAGTAGTAACTGATTTTATTGACACAAACACTTCATTCTTCAGTTTTTTCAGTAGTAGTTGAATACATTTTTCTGCCAATGAATTGTTACTATTAAATAGATTATTTTTTCCCCAAGACTGATTTGATCCCTTTCAATGTTTTCTGTTCATTTTAGTTAAAAGAGCTGGTATCTCCCAAGCCTTCTTGTTGCTTAGTGATGCCAAGAAAGCATTCTTGACACTATGACAATCCCTTTTCATGTCCTTTTTGCCTCTGATGTGCCATCTCTGAGATTCTTTCACAACTTTTCTTCTGTTATATGTAATGATTTTTCTTCAAATTTCCTTATAGTTTTTATATTGCCCCTAAACTTTCCTGTTTTCATCTTACGTTGCTTTGAATTTCTTACCATTTGTTTTGCCACCTTGTTTTCTCTTTCTTAATTCCCAAAATTAATTGTTCGTAGAAATGACCTTCAGTATTTGCTACTTAATAATATGCAATTTTTTATTTTCATTGTTGCTGCTGTTTCCAAGAGCAATGCATACTTTTGCCTCGCTATTATGCTTAAATAGTCTCCATGATAGGAAATTTTTTTAACCATTTTTTTACCCATACCAGATTAAAAGACTATTACATTATTAAAATAAAATACCACATTTTCTAAAAGTGTTGCTGGACAGTTTTTTGTTCTATTTTTTTCCCTTTCCCTTGGATCCAGAATTTAGTACAAATTAAATTTCCTTAGGCATACTCACTGTGCATTTTAAAAAGTCGTTATAAAGACAGGATCCTGGGGGTCTGACAGAAAAGCTAAAACAGCTGCGCTCTCCAGCACAAACAACGCATAAATCTGCAGTATCTTCTCCTTGTGATCAAATAAATGAAAAAAGTGGCTCAGAAAGTAAACGACATTTTTATCTCAGGGAAACAGAACTAAAATAACCTAGCATCAGTTTAAATCTCAGCCATTTCTGCATTAGTCTGTTAAAACTGAACATTTTTTTCATTTTGTTTTAAGAAAAAAGATTTTGATTTGTCAAACAAACAGCTCTACCTGAAGGTTGTATTTAGGCCCAGATTAAATGGTTATTTAGCTGCTTAATGAGGAGTATATCTCACAAGACCAGTTTCCAGTTGCATTTATTCTTGTTACTTTCTTTCTGCCAAAGCAAATTGATAAAATTCTAGAAACAAAAATAGACATGAAATTAACATAGTCCAATAGTTCTTAGACTGTTTTCCCCACTTATTTCCAAGTAAACCTGTTGACATTTATTAGGTTGCCCAATAAAGTTTATAGGTGAACTCATATCCATTTTTGGATAAGTAGGGTACCAGATGTCTCTAGCTGATTTCCAGAGCAGCATGGACAAAAATGATTGACTGGGTGCTAAATCTGCTTAAATGTGGGGGGAAAATATGAGTGTTCTTTACAAAGTGTTTTAAAACTGCGTGGTGAGTGAATTACTGCATTTGTTCTTCACTAAGTATACAAATGACAAACTGTGAAGACCAAAAGAAAGGATAGAAACCTGTACAGTTTTTCTGGCTGATCTGTTCATTATTGGTTTGCTACCACAGCTCTTTTTCCCATGTATTCATAATCCCTGTATGTTTAGCCATGGCATTCTGTAACACTTGATATGAGCATTAACATATGTCAGTGTTTGTACACTTAGACTGGAGTAAGTACTTAGATCTCTCTGAAGGCACACGGTACATATCTAAATAATCTGGCGAGATCTGGTAGTGGCTTTATAAAATGCCTCACAGGGAAAATAAAGAAAAGCAGCAGACAATCTATCATGCTGGGAGAAATATTAGCGACAGGAATGTATGAGGCACAGGCCAAATTCTGTCCCATGCACTGTGTGCAGCGTGCCCCCATTTGTCAAATGGGAGAGTGGACAAGACACAAAATCAAAGCACTGAATCATTTTCCTCATTGGGAAAGGAGATGAAGAGCAATCTTACAACAAACAAGTGGAGTGAAAATTAGGATGACGAAGTGAATGTGTTCAAAGTCCAAATATTTGTGTCTGGTCAGATCTTTTTTTTTTTTCACAACTCCACAGTGAAAGGCAAATATCATGGTCCCCCCTTCTATTCACCCTATTCTGAGCTGCCTGATTCTGATTCCATCCCTTATATCCTCTCTAACACACATCATATTTTTTTTATAAACTCTTTCATCTTATTATTCAAGTAGAAACAATGAATAATTTTCTTTCAGGTTATTGAGCTGAATGAAGTCACAGAGGGGTCTAATGAATGCCAGAGCCTCCGAGAAGAAAAGAATGGAAGCAGGATCTTCTCATTTCATTAGCAGCAAGCCTCCAGATGGTGTCACAGTGTTTCAGGTAACTATAGCCTCAAGATGCGATTTTATGACCAGCAAAAGTTCATCTAAGACCATTCTGCTCCCTCTGTTCAAGCCTTCATTTGTGCTGTTTTGCTTGCTTGAAACATTTTGTTCTTCGTGATAGCCACTAAACAGACTCATTTTCTTCTGAATTTTGAATAAAAGAACAATAGTTCAGACCACACACAAATTTAGGATCTGACTCTGAAAGGTAGCTTTCACACTGCATGAAAAAGCAAACCAGATTCTGTTCCATTTGTGTCTCTGCAACAGTATGAAGATTTCCTAAACCTTACAAGGTATTATTGAGATGCAGCCAGTCCACGTGGTATTTTACAATAGAATACTGCAGCACTGTATTTTGTTTTTCTGTGTGTTCAGTGCAGTAGAATTACTTCCAAGTACCATTTCCTTTGTAAGTAGGCAGCAGAAATTTTGAATGATCATTACAATTAATTTAGCTATTGCTTGGCTGGTTTTGTTTAGATTCAAAACCAAAATTACAATCTGAGTGCTGAGGCTGCAGAAAATTAGGTCTGATCCTGTGAAGAACAGAGCAACGTGGCGTCAGTATTGTATAGTTTTGGAAATTGTGTCTAGAACTAACTGTGCATTTACTTCGCATGTTTGAACACTGAGGATACAATATCTGCCATTAGAGCAAGGCATCTTTTAATTAACCATTCCTTTCTGCTTCTCCTCTCATGCCTCTTTTTATGGAATACAGGATCAAACTTCTTTTAAATGCTGGTACAATGTATGATTCTGTGCAATATGCTACATGCTGTAAATGTGATTGTATTTTCCACTTATGGCGGCTAATTGATACTTTGCAGTCAGACTTTTTTTTGTTTTCTCTTTAATAGTTTCCTAATCGCTACACAAAATAATAATAATAATAATCAGATGAGGTTAGTATCTGCACTGTCAACAATTAGATATGATTTTCTTATATTGTAGTACTGTATTTCCGAAAATCAAAGCTAAACAGTACATATTACTGTGAAGTAATTTGGAGTATCCTTTCGAAGGTTTCAACGTTACTCCCCGTGTGGCCACAGAACAGGAGATGGCAGTGTGGGGCTTTGGGTCAAGCATAGGAGTGACAGTAGCCAAAGTCTCTCAATGCATGAAAGAATTTACGTCTTTGAAAAATATTTGTAAAATTTTTGTCCTTTTATTATGGAAACAATTAAAAAGTGAAAAATGTTCGAAGTTTACACTGAAAGAATTGCATAATTTCTTTTTTGTACATTATGATTACATGGGGAATATTTCTTAACATTAGATTGGTGAGTAAAACATATGCTCATCATTTCATCTACTGTAAGTCTCTCAAATCGATTAGTCAACCAAAAGGAAGAATGTTCAATTCTTGATATCATGAGCCTGCCCCTTAATATAGAACGAGAAGGAAGGAAGGATAGCTAGCATGTTGCCCTCCTCTGTCTCCTCGAAAAACCTTTATCTCCAGTCCCCTGGCATTGATGAGATTGGACTTTCTTACTATTCAGTAAAAGCAGAACTATTCAGGAAAAGCAACAACAACCTTATACCCTTATGTTTAGCTAGAGAAACATCTTACGGAAAACCAGTGCAAAGGTTGTTCTGTTTTCAATACTTAACTGGTTTTGTGTTACTTCAAAAAATGCTTTTAAAACAACCTGTCTTAGATAAATAACATGTTTCTCAAAGGGTCTGATCCTGCTAGTCTTTAAGAAAAAAATATCAAGTGTTTTGTGGTAATGTAGCTAGATTGCCTGTGCTGTGTTATTTTTCTGTGTGATATCCTACACCTGTCTCACTGCTTTGGGTCTCTCTTCCCCAGTCTGTGTGGGTCATTTCTTAACAAGGCAAATACAATCCCTAGCTAGGATGTGAGTTCTGTTAATAACTGCCACAGACATCTTGCTGACTCTGGATCACTTTTCCAGTTTGTGTTTTCTAATTCCCTTTGATTTAAAATACTATTGTATGGATAGCAAAAAAATGAAATGTTATTGTATATATTCTTACTTTAATTTTAGTTAGAGCTAATGGCATATATTTACTTCATAAATGATTAGAGTATTTTTTGTGTCATGTTAGGCATGCTTTTGACAAAATGTTGCTTCAATTTCTAGTAGAACCTGCCATTAACTGTGCAATGTCTTTTCAATTTTTCCAAATAGCGCTATTTTTTTTAAATGCTTCTTTATCCAGCACATAAGATTCTGTCATATATTTAGTAAGGTTACTTGTCTCGCTTCCAGAGATGCAAGCAGAAATAATTTTTAGGAGAATGAGATGATGATAAGACTTTAGTGTGCCTCTGTATGACTTTGCACGCAGGTTATTATTGCTGTATAAACAGGAAGATTTTTCATGGTGAAGACTCACCAAGAGTGTTATAGATGGAAATTGTTCCTAAGACAGCAGAAAACTTTAAATTCCCTCTGTCCACTGGTGCTTTCTTGGCAGGGCGGGGAGGCACAGGTGCCTGGGCTTCTTGGGGCAGGGTGATTAAGGGGCTGTTTAATATTCTTTTTCATTGAAACTAATTGAAGGACTGTGCATGGCTTGTAGATCCTGTTGGGTCATAGTAGATTAATCAGATTATAATCAGTAGATTAGGATAAATGTAGTGCTAATTCTTTCTCTTATTGTAGACAATGCTGCTTTCTGTACTGAAAAAGAGAGGCGTAACGAAGAACAGGGTTGATTTTTTTTCAGTTTCTGCCTATTGTCTTTTCCATCCCACTAGAGCATCTAGTACTGTCTTTTGACAAACACCAACAGTCTTGTCATTTTAGAAATATGTCCATTTAAGGAGGGAATAAATTATTCTTCATGGCAAGAGTAAGATGTTTAAGACTAATATTAATGACCTTTCTCCATCCCCAGTTTCTTTTTTGTTATTGGGTTTTCTGCGCCATGTTTCCAACTGGTGGTTTTTTTGAGTTGTTTTTGGTTTTTTTTTTGGTGTTTTTTTTTTTTTTTGACATTTTTGATCCCTCATGCACATCCCTTTCTCCATCCATTTTCTCTTTCTCTCCCCTTCTTCTTTTTCTTATAGAAAGGCATACCCTTGTGGCAGTTAATTTTGCTTGAGTCAACACCTGTCTCCACAGAAAATATTTTCTTTGGGTACTTATGTCCACTGTGTAAAAGTATGAACTGTTACCTCTAGAGGCCACCATCCTTTCTTTTTTAAAGGTGGAACACAAACAACCAAAGTCTTTTCTCAGTGGAGATAAAATCTGGGGATTTTTACAGTTTGCAGACTGACTAAAACTGAACATAGCAGCACTAAGTGAAACAAATATCACCAATCAATCATGAAAGAATTTTCCTGAGGTTTGAACATATTGTTTGCCTTTCAATAATTCAAAATAAAGTTGAAATCCAAACAAACCACAGAGCTGCCTCCATCCTCTTACAAAGCAACCAATCTCTTAAAACAACCAAATATAGATTATAAGCCGATGCTAACCCCAAATTATGACCCCCTAGTTCAGAAGACCAAGGGTCTTTGTTTCTTCTCTCTGACAGGGGAGCAGCAGGCATATCCCTTGCTGGGTTAGAAGGTGATGAACTTCACCAGCTCTGACTAACCAGGTCACCACTTCTTTCTGCAGCAGGACAGGCCATGGGAGAAACTCCAGCCCATTGACTGCTGGGATTCCACTGATAGGAGCCCCCAGAGCCTGGCCAGGCTCTTTTCTTTGGTGCCCAGCAACAGGAAAAGGGGTACTGGGCACAAACTGGAACATAGGAAGTTCCATGAGAAAGAACTTTTTCACTTTGAGGGTGACAGAGCACTGGAACAGGCTGTCCAGAGAGGTAGTGGAACCTCATTCTCTGGAGATATCCAAAACCTGCCCAGACGCTGTGTAGCCACCATAGGGAACCTGCTTTAGCAGGGGGTTGGGCTAGGTGATACGATTCAGTGACCAAAACATATCCCTTCTTACAGTACTATCCTCATCCTTGGCATTGACAGGAAAGAGGATACCAAACTAAGGGTGCTGTGTCTGAGGAGGTGTCAACACCTCAAGAGTCCCAGCACATGTGGAAAAGCCCTTCAAAACATCCTTTACAAATCAGATCATTTTAATAGTAGCAAGATTAAATGCTTTGTAGTCTCCTACCTGTGCTTTCAATGAGAAAATGGCCAAGACTTATCCAAAGTCCCTCACAGAAACAGGACATCCTGAGCTGTGGCAGATGGACTTCCTTTACAAAATTTTAATGAAAGTTTTCAACAATAGCTCCTTGTATGTGTTTGGGGAATTGAGCATGTGTGCTCATGCATACACATACTGTGAAAATTTACACAAACTTTTTAAAATAACATATACTATGAGGTGTGCATGTTTTGCTAGAAGAAATGTATTTTGTAAAGAAAACAATAATGATTTTATTCACTCCGTTGTGGCTCAAGGCAGGATTAGGTAGAGAGAAGGTTTCAGGATGTGAGTGACCACAGCTGAAGGTTTTACAGTGAGTGTTCTTTGGAATATCCTTGGAGCATAAAATTAAAATAAATGAAGAATAAACTTAACCCATGTATTAGTGAATGTAAACAAGTATTGAAAATAAATGGGTAAAAAAAAATGCTCTGAGGAAGCCAAAGGGCAATAATTAGAAAGGAATACTTTTGCTTTCTCTCTTCCTAGAAAAGACAGATAAGAAATTTTGTAATTTCCTAAACACATAGCAAAAATAACTACTGTAAAATACTAGTGAAAGTTGGCAAACTTCTTTTGAAGTTAATGATATAGAATAATTTACTGTGGCTGAAGGCCTGTTTGATGATAATAAATATAATGAAAATGTTAAATATATTTTTTTAAATTTATCTACTATCACTTTTTTAAAAGGGCAGGAAATGTCATGCTTAATAAAGCAAGAGAGTTACTATACTGTAACTGGAATGGCGTAGACATGAATACTCTAATAGTGTAGATAGGAATAGTGGTAAACCGTGTTAACCAATTATATATCAAGTTCATTAAATGCCATTGGATTGTCTTTAGCTTTTAAATTTTTACACAAAAACAACGTGTTATGAAATGCAAGGAGGAAAGATGGCACACTAATGCAGCTTTTCAAAAGTTGTTTTTGTTCTAAACCTTGGTTCCAGCTCAGGCATTTTTATTGCCTGTGCATGGCCCACTTTACACTGAAGGCCAGAAAGCCATGAGTCTGAGAGGAGTGAACTTCCCTGAGCCATTTAGTCAGCTATTTTAGCAGAAGTATGGCTGCTGAAATAAACAGTGCTTCTGAGTATCTGGAAGCCTGTCAGTAGATAGTCAAACTGATGCTTACGCTACATATTATGATGTATTTTAGTATCTCTCCTCAGCTTTCACTGCTTTTGTTCATCGAAGATCTGAAACAAATCAGCGAACAATTCTAAGTAACAGCAATATGTTGAGGGCAATGCATACCACCTTTTAAATGCAAGGTGAATGCTTATAAGAAAGAGGATTTCTAGTACTTATCAAAGAAAAGCATTCAGAAATTGAGAAAAGAAAAATTATTTTTATTCCATTCTTCACCAAGTTCCGGATAATTTGACCTTGACATGTTTGACATGGAGTAGTCACAATGCAAATAATGTATTCTGCAGTATCCTCTAGAGTCAGCACTTCTGGCTGAGTGTGGCTGTTGGTAATTGAACCAGCTCTGAGGCAAAGCTTTTGATAGAGGCATCCTTGTGCACAATATTTTGCTCCAACTCAACTTCAGTTGTAAGGAATTTCATCATGTTTCATCTATAGATAAAGTTTTGCAGAAGTGGTGAAGGTAAATACTAAAGAAATGAAAAAGGTTTTTAGATACAGGAAAGATGTCTAAGTGTTGGGTCATCCACCCACATAGGTGCTCATTGTATGTCAGTTCTTACTGGAATAAAATCAAACTGACACTACGCTATCCAGGCCTGGTTTCTTTTTAGTGCTTAAGCTAGTGAAAGCTCAGTAAACAAATGGTATCGATGAGATCAGTATGTTTATCGTGTTCATTTTGGATTTTTTTGTAAACAAAGGTTGACTCATGATGGAAATCTCTTGATTATTGTGTAAGTGTAATTATTTTATTTTACCTAGTAGTTTTTAAGATTATCTTACAAAACATACACAGAATTTCACCTGTTTGTATGTGGACTCCCAGGAATTACTTTTGCTTTTGCATATAGCCTTGTTAGAGAATCCTATGTTCAAAAGCAGTTAACAGAGGAGAATTCAGAAAAACAAAGTGTAATTATTGCAACTGGAATTTGGCCAGAATATATCCCTTATAATCAGACTTCATTTCCTTATATTAATTAAGATAATTCTCTGACTATACCCAGCCCAAATCAATATGAAAGACAAGTGAGTTGAGCATACCAGATGAGACACGGGCACCTTTAAATAGCTGTCCTCAGGATTCCAGGAATCAGATTTGCACGCAGAACAATGGCATGTGGATTTGGGGATTTTTTTCGGTGGTTTTGGTTGTTTGTTGTTTTTGTTGTTGTTGTTGTTTTTACTTTTGCAATTGCTGATTTTAGTTCATTTCTAAGGTGTTACTTTTCCGGGAGGGACAGCAGATGTCAATTTTCTGGTTAAGAGAGTTTAGATTTTCAAGGGCCGTTGTGAAATAACAAGCTATTCTTATGACGTTTTAACACAATAATATTGTTGTCAAAATCCTTTAACAGCATGGCAAACTATTTATTCAAAACTCTTTGCATCTTATACTTATATGGTAAACAATGTAGCTTTCTAATCCCTTGTGGACTTGTTTAGGTTCGTGCCCATGCTTTCAATACCCTAGTCATAACAGCAGTGGCACCCTCATCCTCTCTTATTTTTTAGTTTTGTGCAGCACAGATTCCCAGAAATCTGTATCAGAACTGTGCTTTATGCTTTGCAAAAGTATAATTAAAAAGAAGTGACTAAATTTGACTGCTATTGTAATTAAGAGATTCTTGTATTGTTCTTGTTATTCCAGTGAATAACAGTCTTCCTGAGATGCCCTAGACAGGACGACTAAGGCTTAGAAAGGACAGCACTGAAAGAAATCACAGAATCACAGAACGGTTTGCGTTGGAAGGGACCTTAAATTTCCAGTTTGAACCCTCTGCTGTGGGCAAGGCTGCCTTTCACTAGATCAGGTTGCCCACAGCTCCATCCACTTCAAGGTGTCCTTGAACGCCTCCCGGAATGTTTGATTTAGAAGTTTTGTGTGATTATTGGAACTACAATACTTTTTATTTTTCTTCTCTTAAAGACTATGTGAAAAGTTTTTCTCATGTTTTATTTGCAAACTGGAACCTGGTTGGTATTTTTGGAAGACAATGAAATCTGGGCAGGAACCATTTTCAGCCTCCATGTTAGTTTGAATCCCTAAGCCCAGAAGGTATCAAACCTGGTAATTTCCAATTTTTATAGGCCAATAAACCAGCCATGTGTAGAATAAAAGTGCATTTAATATGCAATTAAATAAAGGAATTAGGAGAGGTAACAATAGGAAATGAGTATATGCAAATGACATCTGCATAAATTTAGATGGATTTAAATTCTTAAAAATAAAATAAAAATTAAAAAAAAATAAAATGCCTATTAGACAAAAGAAATATTTCATAATCTTTTACTTATGAGGAAATCTTTGTAGAGATTTGACTGACTCACATCCCACACTCTACAAAACAAATTTCCAAATACCTAGGAAGATTCATAAGGATTAACGTACAACGCCAGAAGAAAAAAATAATTGGAACAATAAATGGCATTTTGTCAGGCACATTTCAGTGGAAGCAGTTCTCGCATGATTCTTGTGAGTCCCTTCCAGCTCACGCTATTCTATGATCTATTCTACGTCCAAGAGCACTAGAAGAACTTCAGCTAGAGATATCAGAAAGTTGTCAGTTTTATGCCTCAGGTCAGAAATCAGTTTACTATTGTCCTCTTTAGAGTTACTATGTATATAAGCAGGAAAATCATGTCCAGAACATCTTTGTTCTAGTGCCCTTAGAGTCTGTATGAAATCTGTTAAGGAGTCTACAGATACCATGTGGCCCAGAGACAATATACCACAGTGACCATCAGTTACCGCTGTTCTCCAATCCCTGTGCTTGTCAGACGAAGGAATTTAAAGACACGTTGTCATTTATTACTTCATGTTTTACTGCTGTGCATCCTTAGGGATGGTGGAATGTTTAATGTTATCTGATAGATAATTAGTCCTGACTTGTTACTGGGAATGTACCAGTAGGCGTGCATAGGAGCTAATTAAGAGGAAGAGGGCTGAATGCTGAGTCCAAACAGAAGATGGTTCTTTGGCACAATGTTGAGATCTGCTCAGTGACTGGAGACTAGTTGAGCTCTTGGGGGATTCTTTTGCATGTCCAGCCAAGGAGGAAGACAGGACAAATGTGAGCAACAGACCCACACCCTGCATTGCAGTGAAGGAAACTGTAGAAATATCTTTTGCTTCCACACCAGAAAGAATTATAGTGGACAAAATGAATGTGTGGCCCTGTATCCCGAGCTTCCTCTTATGTTATAAAGCTTTAATTTTGAGATTGGATTCTTGAGGATTTCAGTACAGAGCCTGAAGTTCAGGACACAAGCTGTTATCTTGAATTTTTTTTTTCTGTAGTTGTGCTACTTATGGGCTAGAGGAGAACCAGCATTCACTTTTTCAAGTTAGGACTTTCAATGAAATGCCTGTTTTCTAATAATTGCCAGCAGGTCCAATAGAGAGCAATGCTGGGTAAGTAGCAACTGAATATCTCTGAGAATCAAGATGCTTCACTTTCAGTACTTAACTGTGGTTTCACGTCTCCTAGAAATTTAAATATGGCTTATACAGTTTGTTAATAAATGTTGTGTTTTAGGGATATGTGGATAGAGTCATATGTTGTTAGACGCCTTTCATTTTTTTAAGATGCTTAAGAGATTGGGTTGTAGTATTACATTATGACCCTGGAACTGGAGTCTGATTCCAGTCTTCTCTTTCCCTTAAAAAGTCAGAAAGTTAGAAAGTTTAAGCAAGTCATTCTTTGGTTTAAGATTTGCTGCACATACTAAAATAAATCACTTCCTTCTCTGCTGCAAAATTTTGGTAAATTCTTCACATATCAAGTTGAAAATAACATTTTTCTAGCCTGCATTTTCTATTGTGCAAGATGCTTGCTTCAGTTGTTTATTGACTATAAATAATTAAAAGTTTTAAGTGCATTAAGCACTCAGGATCTGAGCATCTGTTAGCAATGCTGAAACAAGTAAAAATAATTACTATAATTTGATCACCATATTGGCTGTCACATAGGAAATGCTATCAAGTAAAGCCTTGTTCAAGATATGCAAGATATAGTCCAGTGACGCTGAGGACAGCACTGAGCTGTCTTGTTGAGGTTATATTTCTCCTGTAGGTAGAAACAAAATAGCTCAGGACATAATGACAATAACCAGGTAATCAGAGTGCTGTGCAAGTGACTTAAAACAGAAGAGGGTTGTGGGTTATTTATTTTAATGTTGCGCTAGTTCTTAAAGAATGTTCTTAAAGAATGAATGTGTCATGCTAAGTCATGGCTTGAACCAGTGATTGAGCACCTGGTGGGAAGGCAGGGCCAACCCTGGGAGCTCAGGAGCATGCAGTGTACCTGAGTGACCAGAAGGGATGGAGCCAAGATCCACCCCCTCCCAGACCTCATTTAAGGGTTGGCAGCGGAGGCAAGGGGATCTTGCTGGAGATCCCTGCCTACCTGAGGCCTTCTAAAGGTAAGCAGCTTCTTTTCTGTATTTCTGTGCCCACAGCTGTTGCATTTGAGCAAATCCTCACTTGCTGCAGCCTAGGACCTTCCTGCTTTGCTGTCATTGCTGTTCTTTCTATCGTGTTACAGAGTGGAACCTTTTGCAGCCAGAAAAACGCAGAACTCAAAGGGGTATGGAGTGGCACCTATTTTGCACAAATCTAAGGCATTAAAAGCCACAGAGGCCTGTTGAAATGACTCTACTACAGTTACTTTGTCTAACTGAAATCTCTCCCATATCAAGTATGGGGAGAGAAAGAACAGAAGATATCTCTAATTTGGACCCCTGGAGGCTAGATTTTGTGAGGAGAATGTTCGGAGTTTGAAAACCGCAAAGGAGGTATGGTTTATGAAGTGACGTGTCCTGTTCTCCCCCCCCCACACCCCCCTCTCTTTTTTTTTTTTTTCTTTTTTTCCTTTTTGGAAGGAAGCAGGAAAATGGAGTGTTGGCCTGGAGTGGAAGTAAATTAGTCCTTACTAATTCTACCTGTGTAGCAACTGGGCCAGTCAGTGGTGGAGTTCATATCCTTCTTTATTCCTTCCCCATTAACTCCTGCAAGGGGGTATGCTGCCTACTATAATACTTGTACTTTTATTGCCTAGCTTCTGCTTTTGGTAAAATTGTTTCATCCGTATTGAAGTCTGACTTTGCTGTTGATTAGGTACAAAAGTTGCACTGGTAACGTCTTACCTTTTGTGTTAATTAGCACACGCTATGCAGGTGTTGTCAGGATATAGGCATAACCTGCGCCGAGAGGAAAGAAAGCCTCAAACAACTGAAGTTAACTCCACAGAACTTTGTCAAAGCAGGAAATGTGTGACAGATCCCAGATTTCCTGTCTCTTCCACTTTTGCTATAACTGTAAGGCCCATGATTTCTTAGCTGAGGGAAGTGTTGTCCGATGTTCTCTTTCTTTTTCTGGCATACTGTTGCTTCAGTTTAATACACTAGTTGCTACCATACCTTTTGTATGCTGTGGCAGTTCTGTCCCATGACTGTTTCTTTATCATGTTTTGCGGGGTATACATGCATAGCGTACAGTGAACGCTGCTAATGCTGGGTACCAATACTGTTTAGCATTCGAGCAAATAATAAAAGAGACTAAATAAAAACTGGTACTAAAAGTTAACCGAAGAGTGTTTACAGATGCAGATAACTTACTGTCTGACTCCCTATTCCAAATATCCTGCTTATACTTCTTCAAATCTAAATAGCATTCTGAGAAGCAGTTTTCATGTGCATCACAGATGCTGCCTGTACTGAAATAATGTTTTTATGGAATTAGATTATTTAAATATTTATTTGAAAAAGTAATTTTCATTTTTGGATGTGTCACTTCGTACTTTGTAAAATTGATGCCGTTATGTGCCAGTTAAGCACTCTTTAATGAATTACAAGTTAATAGATGCGATGTTTTCAAAGGAAAATAGTTTTTTGTGGGTCTGTGATTGAGTGACATTCTATTAAGATTTTTGAACTATGCTTTGTCTTGACAGATGGAAATTAGAGGAATTTGGAGTGTTTATTATGTATCTTTAGATGTTCACGTATTTGTATGTATCGGTGACAGTCTATGTATTGCTGAATGTCTAATTTTTTTTAGGTACTTTGCCACTAGATTAAACTTTAATAGTTTTCATTCTGTGCTGCTCAATTTGCCCTCATGTGGTTCTTCTTTAGGTAACGTTACTTGTACAAATTCCAAATGAAGGAGAATCAGTAATTGTCAGCCGGTCTTGACAGCATTTCTAATGCAGTACAGCTATGGAATTTCATTCTATTTTGTTTTCTAAATTGTATATAAATAACTGAACAGACACATGGGAACATATGTTCTTTGCTAAATGCACTCTTCTTTATTTAAAGGATGAAATTTAGAGTACTTACTAAATGTATAGTATTTCGTATGCAAAGACTTCTTAGATTTCAGTAGGAAATTCCAAAAGCAGTGGAATTACTCTACAGTTTTAAAATGAAAAACAACTCCCAGAATATTTTCAAGCACATGCGTTATCTCTTCCTTTCTCAAAAAAAACCCAAATCCTATCTTAGTCATTGTCGCACACTGTATTTGCATTTGGAAACAGATAAGGGGAAGACCAGGTCATAGAACTTTCATTTCAGGAAGATTCTTAGATAGGTAGAGAACTTGCAGCATACGTCTTCTTGAAGTACTGATACTGTACACAAGATAGAAATTGCACATATGTCCAGGTCATAATCAACAGATACTTAAAACAGTCTGTTTAAAAAAAAAAAATCTGGCAAAAAATGACAACTTTGAGTTAAAACTAAATAGAAACATGAAAGAGCTGTAGTAAAAGTAGATTATTTTTGACAAAATCTCTATCTTACCTTTTTCTAGGATTTTGTGATATGGACCAATAGTGATATGGTATTAGTACTAAAACTTAGAATGTGTAGGTGAGAACAGCATCACCCAGCTGCTTGAATCCAGTGATGCTGAATCAGTGGGATGGAGAAGACTCAACTTTCAGTCAAGCTGTGCAAATGTCAGCAAAATGGGACACTAAGGAAAGGTTACAGTGGCATGTGGAAGTAGACTAGAAGTGACACAAGGTGCTAGGTAGAACATGATTTTCAAAGGGATCAGAGACTGAGAGTAAGCTGCAATTTGTCAATTAGTCCCTATAGGCATCTTTAGAATATCTTAGTCTTGAAGTTTAGCCCACTAATTTATTCATTAAACCCACTTAAATGTAAAATGGACAAACAATGTGAGGATATTAGGCAGAAAATCTAAACACAGAAATGTTATGTGCTCCTGTAGAAATCTGCAAGCAGGTTTTTTTTTTTTTTTTTTTCAGATTACTGTAAATAGAGAAACAGAAGAGTGCAAAGACAGACAGGCCTTTGCAGAACACAAGTCGTGGAGATTATTGGTCCAGGAGAGGTATAGCTGTACTTACACAACTTACAGAGTTATCAAGCTGTGTGAAGTGGAGCTGGCTTTGTGCAGAGCCAGTCTCATCACTCTTTCTGGAATGGTCAGCCCTGTGAAGAGCAGAAACACTCTACTTGCTTTGCAGGAGTCCTAAAGTATCATCAGTTTGTTATGCCCACGTGTCAGACTTATGTTGGTTTCAGGGAAAACGGAACTGTAAGAGACTGTGGTGGAAATGCTAAGTCATGGCTTGAACCAGTGATTGAGCACCTGGTGGGAAGGCAGGGCCAACCCTGGGAGCTCAGGAGCATGCAGTGTACCTGAGTGACCAGAAGGGATGGAGCCAAGATCCACCCCCTCCCAGACCTCATTTAAGGGTTGGCAGCGGAGGCAAGGGGATCTTGCTGGAGATCCCTGCCTACCTGAGGCCTTCTAAAGGTAAGCAGCTTCTTTTCTGTATTTCTGTGCCCACAGCTGTTGCATTTGAGCAAATCCTCACTTGCTGCAGCCTAGGACCTTTCTGCTTTGCTGTCATTGCTGTGCTTTCCATTGCATTATAGGGACAGATCTGAGAGGACTCAGCAGTGCTGAAACAGAGCATGCAATAAGCAGTGCAAAGATGCAGATCTCTGCAGCTGCTTGAAACATAAGCTAACCAGTGCTGACTCAGAAAGACACCCAAGGAGAGCTGTTCCTAGTATTATGGGTCCCAGAAAGTTGTCTCTGTGGCAGAACATGGAGCCATTGGGGGGTGTGGTGCACCACATGCACTGGTTCCTTCTACAACCAGGAGTGTTGAACACTGTTGTGCAGAGAGATTCTTTCCTCTACAGGAATCATTTCAAACCCAGAGGGACTAGCTACCTCCAATTCATTGTTATCCCTGTTGGGTCTAGCCTGGATCTACACACCTGTCCCTGCACCGTGCAGACTGGTAACCATTTTACTCATGCTTTTTTCCATGAATTTTACTTTTATCATTCACCATTGCAATAGATAATGGAGAGTTAACTGTATTACAGCTGGTTTAATGCAAGTCTGGTTACTCTTTGGGAGTAGTAACAGGGCTTGTTTCCTGTGTGGCAACACATGCACTGATTCTGAATTTACTGCCTTGCAAAACAAAGCAGAAGTTATCAGATTAAGGAATGACACTGCTCAGCTGAGCCCATTGCAAAAGAATAATGAAGAGTTGGAGGACGACTGTGTCTATTTTTCCTCCGCACAAAGCTCTGATGAACATGAAAATGAAATGACACAAATCCAGATATTGGACTCAAGCTTAAATCAGAATACAGCTGGGTGGTTATCACATTATTAAACTGTAACAAAGCATTAGGAGAGTTTTCATACAGGAGAGAAAACTCTAGCGTTAACGTGTGTTTGAGGAAAGGATGCTGTGGTTCTAAATTAGTTTTCCATTTTATGAGGGAGAAATCTGTAGACATCTTACCTGTCATCTCCTGACTGGTGCTTTGTATCAATCTTAGTATTTGCTATTTATGGTGTATAAAGAGGGCTAATAGTTCACAGCCATCTCTAAATAAGGTGTATGTGAAGTGCCATCCAGTGTTAGAAACATTTTTCCACAGCTGCTTTACTTCTGAGCTGGTGATGCTAGATGACATGAACTTCCAGTCTAAATCCTAATGGGCATGGGAATAACTGTGTTGGTCTTTAGTCATTCTTATTAGGGTATATAGCAAGTCAATCCTCAATGAAGGCACAGTGTGCAAATGCTCAGAACATGATTCTGCATGCTGAAGAGTCCAAAATATAAATCATTATGGCTGATGCAGTTGGGGAAGGGATCTGATAACATGCTATCTGGTAAATGGCTAAGAAATGATGTGCTCTCTACTAAGAGGAAAAAATATCACTTAGCATTTTACTATTTGCTTTATCTTGCACCCATGATTTCTAACCATGTTTACAATAATATGTATAAAATAGAATACAATAATCCCAGAGAACAATAGTTCCAAAAGTAAGGTCTCTGTATGTTCAGTGGTGTTTCTCTAGTGCAGATATTGGGCAGTGTTCCATGGTACATGGGACAAATCAGTACTTGGGCTGCAAGTAGAACAGTCTTGCCAGTAACGGTCTTTAAAAATGCCTAAAGGCATTTATCTCCCAGCTGCTGATGTCCAGTGCCTCGGAGAACCTGGGCAGCCAAGGAGGCAGAGCTCTGTGCTTACACTGAGCACCTGAACTCTGTTCACAAACCAAATATTCGCTTTTCTAAATCAAGTAATTACATTCACAGGAATGAAACGGTCTGCTAAATGACTATATTAATATCATATTGTCCCTAATTAACAAGTGAGATTAGCAGGAGCAGAAAAAGGTTTAACTGTACATTAATAGATATGGCAATACTATCTTTTTCTTTTGTCTTGTAACAGTATTTAGCTTAGAATTTGCATATGGAAATGTATTTACCTGCTGGTGTTCTATATATGAATTAGCTCTTTCATGGCTCTTTCAAGGATGGAAGTATAGGCAATACCAACAAATCTTCTGTGTCCCTTAATAGTCAGTTCTGGGATCCCTTACTTTGTTCCTTACTAACGGTGACATGACAAAATGCTACCGCTCTTCACACTGTGATGGTGTATTACCCCACAAAGTGCCATCTCCTGAGAAGATCCTGTAATGTAATAAACAACAATAGGGAATAGCAGGCTGCTCATAGTTCATCCTAACAGGATAAATGAATCTCAGAGGCATGTAGGGTTTTCACAGACAGTGCAGAGCTGAGTTGCTAGTTGCTCTGTGTCCATTTGGTAGTTGACCCTCTATTCTCCTCTGTATTTTTGTAGGTTAAGAATATTTATATAGCTCTATAGCTGCAGAATTATTCTTAAGATTGCAATACTTTATAAAGCCAAAGTGATATGAGTAGCATATGAAATTATTTTGATCACTATTTAAACAAGTTCATATAAAGATCATATAAAACAGATTATGTTAGAATGTTACACCATAAAGTATTCTACATTTAATAAAGTTATGGTGGTTCTGTCTGGTTAATGAAACAGCAGTGGTGCTACTGTAAACCAGTAGGTTTTTACCTTTTTCTGTTTTCAGTAAGTCTGATTTCTTTGTGAAGAACAGCTGTTAAATACTGGGACTATCTGAGTTCAAAGACATAATCTGAAAAACTCGTAGATCTGTAGTCAAGGAAGCTGTTTAGTTCTACAAGACCCCTTACTGATTATAGAATTAAAATATCCCTGTTAACAGCTGGGTGCATCTGGAGAGTTACTCAGCCACTTTTTCTTTCTTTATCTCATGATTGTAGTTTGTTTTTTGCCTTTTTTTCTTTCCAATTTGATATAACTGAGATGAAAATATTTTTTTTACATTTCAATTTAATTTCCCAAGTAAACTAAGATACTTTTCAAGAGTAGAGACTGAAATAATAATTATCATGTGGCCATACACAATCTGCAAAGTAATGGGAAACTCAAATACAACTTACTTTGAACAGAGGTATAGACATATATACATACGGTATTAATAATGCTTATCCAATTAGTAACAATTACAGCACTAAAAATGTTATCAGCAAAGCATAATACAGGCATGGGAGTTTGCTTTCATATGCAAGTTTAAGTGGTATAATAGTCACCACCAGAAGTACCTCAGCACTATTTACTGTATGCAGCCACGGCCATTCTCAATTCATAGGCTAAAATAGCTCTATTTTTACTTAGTCTCTCTCTGTCCTTCTAGTGTGTTCAATCTTTTTGGATGCGTACTTCAGAAATTATGGGAGACCTTTGTTTTAACACCTTCCTGATTTGCAGAGCCAGTTCTGCTAGGCATGTTGGAGCTAGATTGATAATATGTTACTGAAAGAAACCTGAATTCATTCATAAATTTTATCAGATAACTCCTGAGTAGTGATATAACCAAATTTGTATCTGCTTTGCAAATATAGCAGGGAGCTGGAGAATCACCTCTGAGAAGAGCATTCCACTTTGTCAAGATGTACTTTTGAAATGTGAAGGTAAGGGTTCTGTCTTCTGCAGGTGGATGCGATCACTGAACTGATGAATATTATGTATTTGGCAGCAAGGAGGGAGGCAGGATTTGAGGTAGTGCAGCTGCAGTGCTTTATCAAAAAGCCTGATAGTCTACCTTTTGCTTGAGCTTACTCATTGGTGATTTTGTTCATATGTCAGTACTTGCAGTTTAGGATTCTTCAAGGCCTTAACAGTATAAACTATATGGAATCACAATAATACTTTTTTCCCCATAAACGTATGTTTCTGTGATCTCTATAGAGCAATCTTCTGATGCTGGCAGGTAGGATCTCTTTTCCTTAAATGATATGTCTTGAATAATTATTAACATATAGTCAAGTCCTTTAATTGCTGATTGTTTACTTTGCCTAGTAGTCATTTTTCAAGCTATGTTTCGCCTTTGCACTTGAAAAATTTTATAGGAATTTATCATGAAGCCATGTGTGCCTGATGCCTTGTATTGTAGGCATAATAAACATGAATGTAGGACTTTTTGAAAAGAAAAAGTCATTCTGCTTCTGGAATAACTTGTATTATGCTTTGTGAAATTAGTTGAATTATTTTCTAAGAAGGTCAGAAAATATTAATGTAAAATGCAAAAATAATCAAGAACTGCTCAGATTACTAACTATATCCCAAAATAGTTTAGACAGACTACAGAAGACCACTTTGCTTGAAGAACATTTTGGCCTAACTTCTTGATAGTTCTTCAGAGAGATAGTAACAGGACCCTTTATATTTATTTGAAATAGGTAAGGACAAATCTGTTTTTATTTCTCTTTGTGGCTTTAAAAAAAAAATACATGCTTTTATTTGACTAGATGTTTTGGAATCAGAAAAGGCATTTTTAGTTTCGCTCTAGTGAGTGTTTTCTTTTGGCAGGGTTTGTTGTTCATAGCTGAATAAGCCCTTCTTATAGAACTCTTCCTGGAATGTTCTTGATCTAGAACTGGAGTTCAACATCTGCATTAATTTAGAAATCAGTGTTCACAGGGAACTCACCTAGCCATGGTGGCAACACGAGTAAAATCCAAAAGACTGTCCCTTAAATGGAAGGATCCGCCCCTAATCCTTCTTTTGCCCCTCTCTATGCTCTGTCCTTACTTTTATCTTCAGTGTGAGGGAGAAACTAGATGAGAAGCAAGACAGAAAAAAGGTAACAAAGTTACTAACAGGTTTTTTTGGAAGACATTCTTTTCTGAGTCCGCTGCTCTCCTTTAATAAAAGGAGAAACTGCTTTGTATAGCATCCCCTTTCTCTAAGCTTATTACAATGAAAATGGAAAGACCAGGGCATATCTGCTGAGTCAGCTGCTGCTCTGTCATAAAATGGAATGGAGGGGGGAAAAAAGTAAGAATACTGTGGTGTAGAGTTCATTGCGGAGTCAGTTCAATAAAAGTTGCGCTTCCCAGTTCTGGCAAAGCTTTTGGACATTTCAAAGGGCTTGATAAAAAGCAATAGCCTTGTCTCCCACACATTAAAGCTTCATCAACGACTTTATATGAGAAGAAGAAAAACCTGGCACAACAGTAAAGCAAAGGGTAAGGTGTTCCTTAGATGGGTCAAGGTGCTCTAAGTTCCTCTTGCTTCTCTGAAATAACAGCATTTTTTCTGGCAGCAGAACATCTGTACCCTCCTTCTGCGTCAAAGAAGCACATCTGTTCACAGTTATGGGTCAGTACCCGTACAGGAAGCGTAGTTGTACTGCACTCCAAAGATGCTGGGTCATAGCTCTCAAAAAGCATATTTTAAACTCTCTAATTAGTGAAGAGAGAGGAGAATAAAGCGAATGCAAATCAGATCCTTGAGACTTAAAAACTCAGACAGCTGCTTTCAACCTAATGAACTTCTATATAGATGTATAGGCTGCAACAGTATGTTTTTCATTCAATGCTATGTATTTTAAAAACAATTTATTTAAAAGCCTCTTTCTAAGAAGGAAAAAAAATACAGAGGAATACAATTTGTATCAGTAAGGCAGTGAAGCACATAATGAGCCTGGTGGGCTATCTGATCATACGGAGTTAGTAAAAACATTTTTCTGGAGTCATTTCTGTCCTGTCAACACACAATTGTCAAGATTTCCCCTCCTGTCAGTTAGCTCCTTGGGAATACTTCTAACTTGAGAAGTAATATTGAAGCATACAGCATAGTTTGCAATGCCATCAAAATCAATTTACTGTTGCTCCAGTGGGCCTAGTAAAGAAGACGTTTTATTTCTTTTGGTTTTCTTACCTCTGGAGTATTTTCAGAGGATTAACCTGTATATTCAATTCTTAAATATACATTCCTCTATAAATACAACTGTCTAACTGGAATATCTTTATTATAGGAAGATATTATAAGTCTGCTTAAAATGAAAAGTATACTTCAGAAGAATAGTGTCATCAAAGCCTTTTGTTCTGTCACAGGAAAGGCATGGAAAAGGGAAATTTAAAAAGCAAAAATGTAAAATAACTATTTTTTAACATCATCTAATGACTTGATTCAAAAGATTTAGTGGATTTCTTTAAAACATGCAGAAACAGATAAAAAGTAGACTGAGCTAATATTTTCCCTTAGCTTGGTTCTACTTCTAGATAACTATGAAGCTGACCTTCTCCACTTTAAACCCACTCAATGTAGTTTTATCACTTTAAGAATACCAGCTATTAACGTTGAACTTCAACTATAAAGACGTCCCACTACCTTGCTCTTAGAAGTATAATGTTAGTCTTCTGTTAGAAAGGAAATTATACTTCCACTTTCCCTGTTTTCTCTAACCATAAGTATTTCAGCATTTAGAAGCATTTTGGGAGTGCCTTTTTTGTACACTAGAGATTCCACTGTTAAACCCTTGAAAAAAGATCACTGCTACAGAGAACAATTTCTAACGCATCAGTTGCTAGAGCAAATCAATCTAGTCACTACTTCATCTTCATAGTAGCTTGCGCTATGTCACAATGAGTATTTCTTATTAAATAATCATTTGTGTGGGCTGGAAATGCTGTAAAACTTTAAGAACTAACATTTAAGATATGACTAGGGCTTGAAAATGTCTGGCATGTACATTAATACACTTCAGATTTTTATAGCGTACTCATCCCTGGCTTAGCTTCTCTTCTAGGTAGACAAAATCCCTGCCCCCTCCCAACAATTTAAGGGCAATAATGTCCTTGCAGATAAGCTATAGCTGAACTGCTGCCTCCTGAGGGTTTGGTAATATACTGTGTTGCAGTGAAAACTTTGGTTTCCTTCTGTTTTGTGGACTTCTGTCTGAATTGTCCATTGACCAACCACATAATAGACATTAGAATATCACTACATGACGTTAGACTAACACCTGCACTGATGCAACAGAATCTTAGAATTCCTTTACTCATTTAAGCAGTCGCAGCAAATACATATCTGAGGCAGCGTACTGAGTCATCGGGACATAACTTGATGCTGGTCTTGTGATCATAAAGAGGCTAATGTTTATATTTAATAACCTGTCATTAATAAAACTATGTAAGCTGTTTTTTGGTTTTTAATATGATTATATGGTATTTGTGATGCTTTCCCCTCTGTCTAGTTCTACGAAAAGTTGAACTCTATATTTATGCAGTTAGGAATGGTAAAAATGTTCACCTTTTGACTGCACAGCTCAGTCCTTAAAGGATGTTTGAATATCAGCTTTTTTCTTTTTCCCTGAATAAAGTTTTGGAGATACTCAAAGTGCATAAGCAGTAGAAAACTAAGAGTAGTTATCTGAATGAGACATGATGTAAAACAGTGGGATGGAGAGGGGAGAGCTTTCAGCATGTGTTCTTCTGTGATTTTGTGTTCTGTTGTGTTTGTAATATCAATTTTAAAATCTTCAGAATACTTCCTCACTGAAAACTGGCTTCAAACATTGCTTTACAAAGACCCCTGTGCACAGGCCTGTTAATCATGTATATGGATTGCTTGCTAGCACTGAAATGCATGCTCCTGTACCTCTGCTATTTAATGTGATATGTCATTTTTTTAATCTCCAGTATGGGGTGCAGGCATGTTTAGTTTTGCATGCATTGCTGAAGTCCTCAGGCATTCAGCGGTTAAAGCTGACCTTGTGGTTAGGCTTTGGAAAGAAGTAGTACTTCTTCCAAGAAGAAGATTGTCAGGATAGGATCACAATAGGAATAAAGCCTACTATCCGCGTTAACAATCTTACCTCAGGAGTAGCAAATGTAAAATCCCTGTGGTAAGTGAGAGAAGGTTGATCAAAATATATTTAAAGTCTATAAAACAGGCTAAAGGCTAATTGTAATAGCATATAGCTCAAGTTTCTTCTTTAAGAACTTTATGATTTGCAGTGGTAACAACAAATGAGTATAGTATGATGTTCCAAAGCATTCAGAGTAGGAAGACTTCGTGCTTGTTTTCTTGTGAACTGTAGTACCAGTTTGTCAACGATTTACAGATGTTCGGCCCGATTCCGTGATGAATGGGCGGGGGACCCACGTACCCATGCCCTGGGAAAGGGAAAAGGGGGGAAAAAAGTGCGGGGAGATGGGCCTAAAAACAAAACAGTGGCATCAATCTGAGGAGAAACAAACTAATTTACTAAATATGATATCGGAATGCAAAATAATGCACTATAATACGATATAATCACAATTTAAGCTAATAAATCCAACGCAATGAGAGAGAATGTCCAAAAATCAAAGTAGGCCTTTCTCTACTACCAACGATAAGACAGCTGGGGAGCGAGATGCTGCCGGGACGAGAGATGGGTGGAAAGAGAACAAGGTCTTATGATCTGCAGGTTTTTATCTTTCCCTCTGACTGGAAACAGTAACAGAGGAGCAAAGTCCTCTGGGGAATGTTGTAGCCCTTCCCTTCTGGAAACCAGGTACATATACTACATGATGTTATGGTTGGAATACCAATAACCAAAAATCATAAAACCACAACACAGTTACTCTTAGGTATTTAGCAAGGTCCTTATTAATATAAAGTTTATCTAATTGCCACATAAAGCAATGATGTGGATAACATTATAGGAGCATTAAACAGATTCATTCAGAAAATGAGATCATAATGTTTCATGTAGTGTAATGTATGCCCATGTGACTTGTATGTGGTTGATGCTTCATGTTAAAGTACATCAAGAAACCTGTGAAGATTTTCTGCAGCAGATATGGTAGAACACGTAGAAGAAGGCTGGCAAAGGTGCTGAGAGCAGTTAAAACTCTAGGCTATGATTTCTGTTAATGTTTAAGGCTGGCGGGAAGCATATGATTGTTGTATTGAAGGAGTTTTCCCAGGGATACTTTACTGGTTTTGTTGATAAGTATACAGCTGACCGATTGCTGTTCACTCTAGCAAATTATTTTGTTGATTGATAGCTCAGTTAATTTCAAAAGAAACCTTCTTTACTGCTGATGCAGCTGTGAATTCTAATCATCTGAAGCAATTAACTGCTATCTCTACGGGTGAAGAGGAGCCAACTGCAGAACCAAGTGTACTGAAAATGGGCCGTTGCAGATAACTGGGTGAGTGAATTCAGGCCTAACTTTTACTCCCTGTAACATTCCATCAGATTCCCTGAAGTTCCAATATTTACATATTAACTGCATTTGTCTCTGTATTATTAGATCAAACATTCTGTTTTCACATTGTTGTATTTAATTTAGCAACAAATAAATCGGATTAAGAAGGAAAAAACATCATGTTTTTGATTAAGGGAAATCAAACAATTTTGTTTTCCCAGAAAGAATACTCCTTAAGTACTCCATTCTGTGTCCTGAATGGACTTCTAAAGGTAGTTAACAACAAGCTTTCTCAAACTTCACTGGTGCTAGAAAAAAGAAGACTGGTTAGTGACAGAGAGGAAAGGAATAGAGAAACACGAGTTCTAGTGCTTTTGTTTCCGGTGAGGAGGGAAACAGTGCCTGACCACAAGTGGTCATTACATATCCCCCGGCATTTCTTTTCTTAAAAAAGCATAAAAGTGTTAAACCTGTGTCTACCTTGGTTAAATATAACTTGCCAGTTTTAACTTCCTTTGTAGTTTCAGATGGTTGTGATTTTTTTTTTTTTCTGTTGTAATCAGGGTTTGCTTTTTATTCCCTATCATAGGCCTTTAAAATGCAGGCATACAGCTTTTCTTTTTCAAGAAAAGGTAGAAAGAAGTGGTAAACTTCAGGGTTCTTTGAAATTTATTTTACTAGCAATATTGATGGCCAGAGATAGTAGTTGGTCTTCACCTCTTTGAGATCAGTTTTCCTGGCTACACCAGGTTATCTAGTAATCCCTTGTTTCTTCAATTAATATGTTGTAAAGCCTGATGTAGATATATCAAGCCATACTAGAATGAAAAATTTTCATAATTAAGTCTCTATTATTTGATGCTTTGATATGGAAGCCAAAGTTCTTCAGAAATTGTAACTCCTGAAAGTCTCATGAACTGTCTGCTAAGCGAGAATGAGGGAGAGACAGAAATAATCTTTCCAGAACTGAAAAAAACAACAGCATAAAAGTGATAGCACTGAGTAGGCATGTATACTAGCCTACAGTACTCTAACGCACAGGATTTTTTCTCATTAATACTTGGTAAATCCTTCCCTCACTGAGTGAGAAAGCTGGAAGTTTTAAATTAGAAGAATGAAAATCACTTGTTTAAGAGAATTATGATTTAAAAAGCTGATCTTATGAGCTTAATACAAGAAGACCTCTTTATGTATTTTATAATATAAAACATACTTTAAAAAATCAAATCAGGAAACAAGTGTTGTCCTTACCTCTTACAGTTAGAATCCTCAGGTAAACAAAAACCCCAAATAACCTTCACAATAGTTGTTACTCGTCCTGTATATTGAGTTTCTTTATCTTATTTGCATATTGCATCTACAAACTGATAAGTGAAGAAATTGTGCCTGTTTCAAGAACTGGGGCCAGTCTGTTACTTTGGCTGTTCCTGGTCTTGAAAACTGCATGGCTGTAAACTTGCAAATGAAGATTTACCAGAATAGCTGAAAAGCACTGGGCTGGAACTGAATTAAAGAAATGAAAACTGTTGCTAAGTGTTTTTATCTAGGAGAACGAGGAAGTGTTTTGTTTTTTGTTTTTGGTTTGTTTGTTTGTTTAGTATTCAAAGAGAGTTTAAAGTTTTGAGGTATGTGCAGGACAATTTAGGAATATATACAAATACACTTACTGGTATGCTTGTGGATAGTTGTATTTAAGTGATCTGCTGTAATTGTTTCTCAAATACGTATTAGATAATTTCTGTATTTTTTTCAGAGTAGAGCAGAGTTAAAATTAATAGGGGCATTTTTGCATGCAAAACAGACACTATCACCTCGATATGTGGAACTAATCTTGCTTTTGGAGTAGAACTGAGAATAAATTGTTGTGATCTAATCATTACTTTGTTTTGTATAAAACACATGCTTAGGTTACTAGGCTATAGCTCCTAATTTAAACCTAGTTTAGGACTGCTATGAAAGTCTAGGAAATAACAAAAATCCACTGCTAGACTCAGCTTTGTTTAAAAAAAAAAATAATAATAATCTTTTAAAGTTTGAACCTGGATAGAACTAACCACTTTGATCTAACCAGGAATTTGACTAGCCAGTTTTGTCATTAAAGTCAGTGGGTTCCTACGCATCTTTAGCTTCTGCAAGTTACTCACTTAGATTCTCGGATCACATTTAAATATTCCCTTTCAAAATATCCTAAGTCATGGCTTATTCTCAATTCTGTGCAGTTCACAGTTCCTGTAAGGTCCTGAGGACACTAGTAGATATGAATGGCCCTGACCATCATCCTTCGGGGCCTCCAACCACACATGAACACCCCTCACCCATGGGACCAGGAGACCCGTTCCAGCTTAGTAACACAGGGGAAAGGGAGCAGTATGGGAAAAGACAGGCGTCTAAAGTCTGGCAAATTTAGTCCTCATTCATCCAATGCTAAAATTAACTGTTGTTGGATCAGCACTACATTATTTGTAGAAGTTGTTTTTCTGTTTTCAGCATTTAAAAATCAAGACAGCTTTCTAAGAGTTGACTGATCTATTCATCCAGCTTTTTAATTTAATTCTGTTTGGAAAGCTTATTTAGGAAAGACTCAGAATTATGCAGACAAGTTTATGCTGGAAAGTTCCACTGATAGCAAGAAATTTCCCATTGTGCCTATTTGCTGTCCTGTTATGTACTGTTTACTATCCTGGCATCAAAACTTTCAAGACTCTAGAAATAATAATAGCTGCAATGCAACTTTTTTTTAATTCCATCCAGCAAAAAGAGGACTATTTTAACTTCAGAATATTTGGTCAAGATGTACTGTTTTACTCAAGTAGAATTCTCTGTGTTTGCCAAGAAAAAACTCAACCCCGTAGAAGAATATAAAGTTTGGAATGAATAAAAAGTCAGATAGGAGTAGATGCTATCAGAACTACATTATCTCTTGAAAAGAGCGTGGAAGTCCTTTTGTAGTGTTTGTACTAAACTCCAAGAGGACACTGGCTGCTCAGAAGTAATATAGGTATGCATTGCCATAGGCTCACAAGCTGAAAGAGACAGTGATCACTCTCAAATGCCATTGTGCTTTTATGATTTATTGGAAAATTTTGTGGTACCAAGTATGTATGGAGATGGACAGATCTTGGCTTGTAATCTTGCAAATATGTTCACTTTTAGGTACTTTTATAAAATGATCACTTGTTTGAATAATAATAATGTCAGTCCTTCTTCACAGATTGTGTTGAGGCACTTTATAATTATCACTAAATTATGTTTCACAACATCTCTCTGAAGTAGAGAAATTTTATACCAGTTCTAGATGGGTAAACTGAAGCACTAATAATTAAATGGATGGTCTGAGACAACTCCAAAAAGAAGAATCTGGACCTCAATCTTAGTTACAATCTAATGCCTAAATCACAAAATTGTTCTTTATCGTTTCCGGTAGCATATCCTAGCAATTAAAATTTTGAATATATACACCATGAATCCAGCATTTGAAAGAATAAGTTTTAGTATAAAATTTCTAAAATTACAGAAAAAAATGTTATTGCTTAAAATCCAAACTGTGCAACGCTAAGTTATTTTTCTATTTCACAACAGACTGTAGATAGACATCAAGGTTAACTTAACTCTTTACTGAAAGTAGAAGCACTTTCAGAACTGTGTTTCTGTTGTAAAGACAGAATAACACTCAAAATATTTTATCAGTCCTTGCAGGTACGTTGTGTAGTCCCTCTTTTTTCTTTTAGACTGTGTCACAGCAAACACAATTTCAGTACACCTCAGAACCTACCCAAAACTCTGCTTTGCTTGACTTTTCTCTAGAAGAATTCATTTTGATGGTGGCATGGAGCAATTTTCCCTGGGTCTAGCATCTGTTCCAAACTTCACCTGTCATGAGAAAATGAGATACATAAAATAATAAATAGGAGGAAACCTACAGAATTTGCACGTGTAGGTCTGAGCAGAATAAGTCCAGTCAGAATGACTAAACCAGAGAGCTGAAATTGACTCTGAATCTTAGAACACCAGTTTATAATTGTGCTATCCTAATTGAACACATAAATGCATGACACATATCTCAGAACTTCTGAAATAATCAATGTGGAACCAAATCATCTTGCTCTACAGAAAGGATAGTTTTCCTGTCCTTGCTTGAACTTATTTTATGCTACATTTCTTTGAGCCTGAGCTGAATTTTGAGTCAGAATTGTCATTGCAAGCTATGATAGATTATTGGGATGAGTATCTTAAATTTAATTTTATTACAGGATTATTCAGTAGGACAAATGCATTCACATACAGTTACTATTGATTTCTGGTGCTATAGTGCATCACCTTGTAAGAAGTTTAACTTTCAGTGTTCATTTTTGATAAAGAATTCTATTTCATATATTGTATTGCTTTATTTTCTGTCCTTTCTCATCTTTTCCTCTGTATTTCCCATATATTCTTCTAAAGGACTCCAGGTTTAATAGTATTTGATTAGGTATATATGTCATACGTTACATTTGTAAGCCAAGTATAAAATGAGTGTTTCAGTAAATGACATTGGTTTTGCCCTATATAATTTGTATTCCTATAATAACAGAGCCTGAATTCAAATGTCTTTCTTACGATCATTGTATCTGGAAACTTGGTTTAAAAAAAGTTGAAAATTTGGTCTTCTAGGCCTTTCTTCCCACTCAGGTCAATAATGCTGTTCAATATCATTCATGATCAACTATTGACCAGATAAAATATCAATAGAGCTGATCATTGTTCCCACCTTTCTGGCCAGTATTTGTTGTTTCCTAGTCTTTCTCTATTTGTTTCTTACAGTAAAGGAAAACATGGGCTCCTACTCTTAACTTACCGTCTTAATTTCTTCTTTTGGTTAAATTGTGGGGACATATGTTGGACTTGATTCAAACATGCTCTTAAATTCAAAATATCTTATACAAAGCCCAGAAAATATATTGGTTGGTCCCACTGAGGCAACTGGAGTCAGAATTTTGGTTCTCAACATCTTTTTCTTCTCTAAAGATAAATCTCACTGCTTTTTTGTTCTTTGGGGGGGAAGCTGATATTCTGATTAGAAAATCACAGGGTGAGTTTTCTGTACAGTTGGTTGCTGTAATTCTTCTGTGCTTGTTATTCTTCCAATTTCTTCACTGAAATTAAGCACTTAGCCATGCACAGTAAATAACACAACCATTCTGTGGAGCTAGAAGGCACCTCCAGCATTACAGAACCTAGTCATCTTCTATGACAAGTCTTTTGGTCTTCCATAAACCATCTCACTGGAATGACTGTGAATTCAAAGCTACGACCATCAAAAAGGGAGATTTTGAAATAATATTTTACTTTTGGGGGGGCTGTTTCCATGCCTTTACAACTGATAATTGTTAATACTTATTAAAATTTAGGTATTTGCGTAATCAGGGATTTAAAAACCTACAGCAGAGGCTCAGTTGTGCACCGTCTCTGTTGATCGGTGCTGTTAATGAAAGGCTCTTCTGGTCTTTTAATTCCAGCGACTGGCTCCATGCACAAATGAGTGCTCCCTCAGCTGTTGGAATTGGTGCAGCCAAGCTATCTTTGGTGCCAGAAACTGTGTTTAGGATAGACACTGATTATTCTGGTTTTGAAAATAATTTTGAAAATGGTTCTTGAATCCCCATCTCACTTTCACCTCTCCTTTCTAGACAGCTGAGCCTGGATTACTACCTCTATTTCCTGTGTTCCAAAACTGCTAGCAGATATGTAACAACCCTAATTTCTAATGTTCGGAGTTAGATTCCCTTTTAATAATAAAAAGTTTTACATGTTTTGAATTAATATTGACATCAGTTTTGACAGTCTTGGTTTAGTGTTTTCTTAGTAATTATTCTTGAAAAGGGAAAAAACTATTTGAAGTGCTACTCTGGGCTGAATTCCATGAGGATAATTACATGCTACACCCTGCTACATTGTTCCTTGTGATGTTCCTTAGCTGTTGCCTTCGAGCAGTAGCAAACTGCTCGTTAGCAGAAGCCACTCATCTTTTTGGTGGTGTATATGATTCTTCACTGAGTGACAGTCTTTGCATAGTGTTCTGGTAATTAAGATGTCCTGGGTTTTCAAAACTGTTCAATTATGCTTGCATCACTCCCATCAGATTGCAACTGATCTAATGCAAATCCTACTCTAGCTCATCATGTAGATTTTGTGAGATTTCACTGGTGAACTTTGCTTTTCTTGGTGGGAAGAAACTGGAGTGAGTTTTTTCAAATTTTATTGAAGCGATCTAACTATTTTATTCATTAGCAGGGGCCGCTTTGTGTAAGCTGAAGACCTGTGAGCCTGCTTTTTTCCCTGACTGTGCTGTCCAGGAAGCAAGATCAACTGCTAAAGCTGACAGTGTCATTGAACCAAGACAGGTGATCTAGTATGATCAGAGAACTGATTTGTTTTGCCTACTCAAAAAAAAAAAAAAAAAAAAAAAAAATCAGTAGCTTTCACATTCTTGCTTAGGCTGGCTAACTCATGAAATGTTATCTTCCTACCACATTAATAACAAATGTGTTTTGAAGAGTTGTGTTAATCCTAATTAGCGTTTTATAATAGTGTCCACAAAAGTAATGATTTTGAAAAAAATTCATAATTTGAATTTTTGATCCATGAGGAGTGCAGGAAAAAATGAAGCATCCTTCTTCTGCCAACTATGAAATAGCCTCTGTATCAGTAAATGGTCCTTCAGAAACTGCAATACCCTTGGTTTTGTGGTACCTCCCCATTGTTTCATGGTTAAGATGAGAGTTTTGCAGCTAAATCAGGGTGGGAAAGGCTGTTTTGTTTTCCTTAGCCAAATCAGTAGCCTTGTTTTCAGAACAAAATGTCACTGATGGGAATAACAGTTCTTTTTGGTGAGAACTGAACTGGTTCACAGTGTAGTGATTGTGATAAATGTCGCCTCTGTGGTTTGACAGTACCAAAACAACTTGGTATTTCCAAGCAATTAAAATGCAAGCAGTAAAGGTTACATAGTAAAATGAAGAAAAAGGGGAACAAAACAAAAAGGAAAAAATCAAATGCAGATAACTGAATTGCAGCTGGG